>NC_039368.1:98663758-98777339 GCF_003573695.1 Papaver somniferum
GGAGAAGACAACGCAAGGAAGATTTACCGTGATTACCCAAAACAAAATCTCATATATATAATCATGACAACACAAAACCCCAGAAAACAGTTATGTTACGAATCCCTAAAATAATGATGATGATGATTTGTCTAAGAACGCTCAGTTATAAGCGAGCGGAAATATGAAATATCCTCATCTAAGTCTTGCATCATCAATTGTGCCTCACTATACTGAGTAGTGGAATCGGTGTAAGCATTACGCACCTCTTCCAACGCCTGATGAACCTCGCGCATCACCTCATCAGAAGCACCGGCCGATTGAGCCACATCCAATGTTACCTCATGTTCTTCATAGGCTTTATGGGCCCTGTCTTGAGCAATCAATCGATGAGTCTGTAGCATCCCGACTTCATCCTTCAAAACCAGTAAACGCACTAGTCCCGCCTTCATATTGGCAGGACGAATAAGAGCAGATACAACACACAAATTCAACACACACCCACGGAGATTCGGACCCGCTTGTTGAGTAATAAAGGCACGAAATTGGTTATCGCTTGTTCAATATCAGTCGTCATAATTAACGCTTCTTGAAACAGCCGTTCGGCTTTGTTCCGGGCAGCTATAGTTTCATTCAATGCGCGTTGTATATCCGAAGCCAGGCGCCCGGATGTCTGTAACCTCTGAGCCATTGAATATGTCTCATATTATTCATTAAACCGTGTGCGAGTAGCTACCCTATTCGCCATCTTAACCTCTCTGAGCATCTCCACCTCGGCCTTTACCAACAACATACGTGTTAGTTCATGACCCTTCTCAGAAGGAACAACCAGTATTGGCACATGAGCCAAAGCCAAAACATAACCATGAAGGCGATGAGCCATCTGCTACGAAATATAATCTAAACAACTAAGGAAACATGAAATATTAAGAGGAGTTAGAAAATACCAAGACAGTTCTACTTACTCCTATTTATAGAGACAACACCATATTAATAGTCATCCAACCGTAATAATAAATGCAGGAAGATCAAAATAATAAATATGTCTTACAAAGTAAAACAACCCATCAAAGTTCTCGAGTCAACCAAAATAAAACTAAGGAAATTATTGTTCAAAATATCATTATCAGAAGATATCCAAGGCAACCAACTCTGCCTTCTACCTAGTCAAGCGCCCATTGACCTCCTCGGCGGCATCCCGTGCGCTCTTCAAATCTTTGGTGGTTTGACCCACGTCCGCCAACATCTGGTCATATGCTTCCTTCTTAGCATTGGCAATGTCGAGCAGCCGCTTGTATTCTCGCTCCAACTCCTCGATCTCACGAGGTAGTGTGGTCCGCGCACTGCGGCTAGCCTTCGCACGATCTAACAGATTCTTTATCTACTGAATGGGGAATCGAAGGACCAGATAAGTCTGGATGGTAGCTTCCCACTTCCTCAAGATGTCCAGACCAATTGGATTTTCATCCGCCAAGGGAAGACCCTCCGCTATGATGAGTATATCCTCATTGGCTACGATCAAAGAATTGATGGGCATTTCTTCATGAACAAACATGTGGCCAAATTTTTCCACTATGCGCCGGTAGGTGGCTGCTTTGGACGAAGGGACCCAAAATCCGTGTACCAGCGCATAATGGTTGTCCACACCAACCTCCGCTATGGAGATAGCACGGGGATATTTGAATTGAGGATCCTCCTGAACAACCATAAGCTCAGCGTGTGCATCCACGCTTTGAGAAACCTTAGGGGTCGGCTTGGAAGATTTATGTCGCTTGTCATTAGCACTCCCAGACTCACTACCCTTGACCAGCTGATTCGAGCCGCTCCCCTTGCCATGAGCGCCGTCTCGTTTTCCCATGTTCTAAAAAGAAAAAGAGGGGGAAAGGGAAAAGAGAAAGATATAAGCAAAATATCCTAATACAGTAAGAAAATGAAATTTGGAGCGAATATTGTATACCGGATTGGGAGGAGGTAGATTAGCAGGAGAATGAACGGATTGACGGGAAGAAGAAGAAGAAGAGCTCGATACAGCTGGCTCCGAGGGACCTAATGAGAGAGGAAAAGCAAAAGAAAAGAAGAAAATAAAATAATCTCATCAAAGATTATAGGAAGTGAAGATGTATATATAGATCATTAAACGCATTTAATAATCACAACAGAAATATTTTCACCGGCACGTGTCGGTATATATGAAACTTAACAATTATGAATATAGTACACTCACGGAATTCAGCAGGGGAAGAGCTCCGATTTTGGGCGCCACCTTTGAGACCACTACCTTCCTGGGAGTAGTCATGGACAAAATGATCTGACTCAGATTCGTATTCTGCACCTAACATGTCGGAAGGAGTATGAAGAGGATGATTAGGATCTTTAACTGTTTGAAAAATTAGGGGACGAGTGGAGTGAAGAATCATACAAGGAGAAAGTATTTCGGGGCCACTCTTACCAACTGATCGACCAAGTTGGCGTTCCACACGCTCGATGAAAGTACTTGCGGATGACCACCCCACTTTGGGAGCCTGCGGGGAAAACGAAGGAGAAACATTAGCAGTGCGGACGAAAGGTGTAGCGCCCCCAAATCTAGCAGCTGACTAATTAAAGAGATTAACTAAATAAAGAGGCACCATGAATCTAATTCAAATACTTCAACATTGAATTAGTAAATCTGCTACAAGTCTTGACCCAAAACTAGCCCAACTCAGAAATATATATATATATATATATATATATACAAGAACTTCTCTCAAATGATACATATACAATAGTCATTTGGTTTACAAATATAATACGCAACTTAATAAACATAGCCGAAGTTAATCAAACTAATAAACTCAACTCCTCGAAGCTTCCGCTGCGCAACTCTGATCTGTCTCTGAAACTGAAAGTGGGAATGGGTGAGCACATCATCCCTAAAAGGGGTGCCACGTAGGAATAACATTTAACTTTTAAGTAATCATTGAAAATGATTTGAAAACAAATCTTGTTTTCCCTAAACACTAAACACAACCAATTCACAAAGGTAAACAATCATGTACATGGAACTAACTCCTTTCAAATAATATATAATATGGTGACTCGTGCCGCACCTAGTGATTGCATAAAAGATCGAATTCATGTAGATATAAATGAAGGAGCGGTATCTTATATACCATAGATGGAAATTCTCATTTCCCAAACAATTCATAAAGACAAAACAAAGCATTACAATTCCTTTCCAAGCAATAGAAAGATTAAAAGAAATAACAGAACTTTCGTAAATCAAAGTTAAAAAATGCAGGGAAATCACAACCAGGCAATGCATGAACTTGTTAAACATAAACTTTGGTAAAAGAAAACAACAATAATCACAAAAGGTTTAAATATAGATTCCCACCTCTCTTGATGAGAAGCCACGCCTACCGCGAGATCCACGATCCACTGGTTCATCCTTTGAATCGATCGTTGTTAATAAGACTAACTGTTAATCACACAAGAACTCTAAGAATCTATCCAAAATGGGTTACACAAGAATCATACAATTATATCTAAATTTTCTAGGCCCATTTAAGGTTCTACACCTTTTATTTATCTATATTTATCATATCTAAGGTCTACTAATTCAATTAGATTGGTTCCAAAGTCCATTAGCTAACTCTTATGAACATCTACAACTTTGTAGAAGAAGCTAAAGGCTAAGTCAGACCACAAAGGTCCAATTCATCAATTATAGGAAAACTAGTCCTAAGCCCAAGTCCACTAACCATCCCAATAAACTAAGGTTCGTTCTATCTGAGTCAACTAACGGTCAAACTGACGGTCACATGTCAACTAACAGTCAACGTCCAAGGTCAGGTCACAGTCCAGGGTCAATGATCAGACTTGGTCAAAGGATTCAACTCAGTCAAGTCTCACTGAGTTAGGTTTGATCAGGTCCAGTCACTGAGTTAACTCAGTCAGATACACTAAGTCAAAAGACAATTGAATCAGCTAAACTGACTGGGATGACTAATAGGTTTAAACCATTGGTTCAACAACCTTTCACTCTGCTTCATAACTAGACTGATACTAACACACCTATTGACAGAACTTCACAAACCAAAGTATAGTTCAATAATTCTTAAATAAACTTCAAACTTCAATTACAAACTAGGTTTACCTGCAATTGAAACTTTAAGCATTTCGTGGAAATCACTTAACTATAATCCTACAAATACCATCTCAGTTACACCTTTCCCGCCTGCAACTGCAGATCACTACAGCCTCACAAATTCTACAACCAACTATTGAAACATCTTAACTCAGCCCCTAACCATTCTGAGTTCATCTCCATAACTATTTATTTCAGTTCTACAACCTTACAATCACCATTACCACCAACCCACGTACATACACCACGTATATCTCACCCATTTCAGCATTAGCAGATCAATACCATCAACAAATATGTATTATCTCAACACACTAAATCCCAGTTGTATTCAAAGTGACATCCATGTCCCGTAACAACCAAACACATCTGACACACCACCATCTACATTTAAGACACCACTGCAACAACACAATTCCTTATCTCAGCTTCAATAATAGCAACAACTTCATCAAACCAATAATTGCAACTTGATAATAACAACACTTCATAATAACTTAATTTCAATTCAATTGATTGAAGAACTTGTTAAAGCATAGCTCGGTCAACCTCGCATGCGTTGTTATATCAAGCATGTTTGTCAATGTTAGTGATCAAAACTATGAGTCTTGATTTCTAGTCTATTATAGCTAAGTCTCGGACTAGGATAAAAAAGTATAATTGAGCTCAAGGACTTCACGGAAATTCATCATACAATGACGAATATCTACTCAAGGAACCGTGAAACTTCATCAACAAAAAGTTATGTGGAGACTTGAACTTATCTTTCACTTAAAAGTCTATCTATTCTATCTCCAACTTCTTATGAGATAAAATTCGTATGCTATATAGACTGAATCATACACATTTGACATTTCGAGCTGAGTATACTCTACTTATCCTTTTCTCGAAATCGTGTGTTGGTAAAGCGTTTCTCTTTGATCGAGTTTATCTTCACCTAGTGACGAAAGTCATGAAAAGTTTCAATTACTTTGGAAATTGCTCTGACGAGAAAGGTCTGTGAATAACGACTAAATAACGTCCTCTAAGAATGCTTCAATGGTTGGAATAAGAGTTTAGGTCTGTATAACCAATGATGGATATAAGCATTGTGTGGTAACACATATGTGCATATGTCTTATTCCTTAATCCGAAGATTTCGAACTTTGTTGATTGAGAGAAACCGAAGGAATTGGCTTTGCCAAGTCCGCGAACCAGTCTGAAGACACAGTCCGCAAACTGTCGAGAGGTTCTCATACCGAGAATTTCTGCTGGGATTTTCTATAACTCGTTTGTGTGCTAAGTCCGCGAACTGGCGGAAGTTCTCTTACCGAGAATTTATGCCGAGTTTTGGAAAACTCTGCCGGTTATCTTAAGTCCGCGAACTTGTTTGTGTACTTAAGTGGTTATGATCTAAAGATGTGCTCTGAACATGAAACTTAAATTACTAAGGAATGTTTTATGCAAACCGTGGCTAAAGTACATGAGCTGATTCATCGAATCGAATCATCTTTGTTTCAATTGTGTCTTATGTAGTTACATAAGAGCTCATAGCAATTGAAAAACTCTCTAACTAGTTCATCTTGAAGTCATTTGAACTAGTTATGGTGAAGAAGAACAAAGTTAATATGAAATTCTCATATGGTTAACCTTTTGGGTTACTATGTTGAACCAACATACACGTACACGTTTGGGCATGGTTTTCACGAACCCAGTAAACGTATACCTCAAGTGTGTGTGACAAGCTAAGTTTTCGATCTAACGGTTGAGAAATATTACCTTGAATCTAAATAAGGTTTTCATCTAACGGTGAATATGGATTGCTTTGTAACTAAGGAAAAACCCTGATTTGAAGACTATATAAAGGAGACATCTAGCATTGGGCAAAACTAATTCCCACACGTATGTGTGAAACTAGTGCGCTCGCTAGAGTCGATTCTCCTTTAACCCTTTGGTTTTCTTCTCTAAAACCAGGTTAACTACTTAAATACTTCATTGGGATTGTGAAGCCAGACCGATACTACTTTTATCGTAGTTGTGTGATATGATCTTTCATCTTCTATCGTATGAGTATAATCTTTGATTGGCTTGAGATCGTGAGAGTTCTCCGATAGGAAAGATAAAGAAGTCACAAACATCTTCGTCTCACTGTTTGTGATTCCTCGACAAACCACCTGTGTAGTCAGGAAGGATTGTAGGGAGCTGATTGATTAATCTAGGATGTTCTTGGGCAATATAAGACCGGATTATCAATTGGTTCCTGTTCACCTTGATTTCATATCATAAGACGGAACAAAAACTAAGGTTTTTCTATGGGAGACAAATTTATCCTTTGATAGACTTTTCTGTGTGAGACAAAAAAATTTATTTTCAAAGCCCGCGATTTTGGGTCGTAGCAACTCTTAGTTGTGAGTGAGATCATCTAAGGGAATCAAGTGCGTAGTATCCTGCTGGGATCAGAGGCGTAGGGAGTACAACTGTACCTTGGATCGGTGAGAGACTGATTGGGGTTCAACTATAGTCCATTCCGAAGTTAGCTTGTATTAAGCTAGTGTCTGTAGCGGCTTAATCAATGTGTATTCAATCTGGACTAGGTCTCGTGGTTTTTCAGCATTTGCGGTTTCCTTGTTAAAAAAACGTCTGGTGTCTATGTTATTTCTTTTCCGCATTATATTTTATATAATTGAAATAATACAGGTTGTGCGTTAAGATCATCAATTGGAAATCCAACCTTTGGTTGTTGATTGATATTGATTGACCCTTGGACATTGGTCTTTGGTACCGTCCAAGTTATTCCTTGTGTTTGATTAAAGACTCGCTATTGTCTTAGCTTGAGTAAATAAAAACAAGTGAGAGATATTAACTACTTGAAATACTTTAATCTAGATTGAGTCTGACTGTCTAGTTGATTCTCTAGCAAAATATTTCGGAGTTAGTTTATACATATTTCTAATAGAATTATTGGGTGGTGTTGTTAGACCCCCGCTTTTTCAATTGGTATCAGAGTAGGCAAACACGTTTAAGACCTCATCAGTCTGTGTTTGTAGCGATCTGACTCTGTGGACAAGAGTATTATCTCTGATAACGCAACATCAGTTCAGGGTTGTTCAGATAAGTTTCAAAGATCTGAAGCCACTAAAGATAACTCCTTATCATCCCCTTCAGCTGAAAGGTCCCTTGATGAGCAGTTGGATGATCTTTCGGAAGATAGTGATTCTGAAGAAGGACAGAGTATTGATGAGGAAGTTTCTCAATATATCACGATGACTAATCGTGCTTTAGAAGAAACGAAGTCAACTGCCTGTCTGAGGAAATTCTTGGGTCCTCTCTGTCAAGAAAACAGGAAGTTGAGAAAACTCTTTAAAGGTTATGATGGTGGATACAAACTCTTACAATCTACCGTTAAAAATCATGAAGAAGAGGTTCGCTCAAAAAATTCAGAATGTGATAATCTTCTTCATAATCTCTTTGTGTTGAAAGAGAGACTTGACGAAACTGAATCTAGATGTGAATCACAACAGAAATGCTTTAATGACAAAGAACACCATTTTCTTGCCAAAGAAAAATCCTTGGAAACTGAACTTGCGGCTGCTCTTAAGAAGGTAAAATCACTGGAGGAGAATATGAAGAGATAAAATTCTATCTCTACAAAGCTATCATCTATGCTTGGAGCATGTAAAGAACATCGTGATACACGTGGTCAAGGCTATAAAGGAACAGACGCTCCAAGCACTGGTAAGATTAACTTTGTTAGAGCCGTTAATAATTCTTCATGTGAAAGACTTGTGTCAGCCTGAAATAACAAGGATTCTACTCCAATAAAATATGCTCGTAAGAGAACCACTGAATATAAGTCCTTTCACTGCTATTTCTGCGGGAACAAAGGACACTCTGAGCAAAGGTTTCGTCTTCGTAAAAGGAATGAAAAACTTCACAGCATTCTCATATGGATGTATAAAGAAGTTGTTAAACATGTATCACAGATTGGTAGAATTGAGGATTCTCGCTATCAAGGCATAAAGTGTGATAAGGATGTTTCCAACCATGTCTTTTCGAAGGATACCTACAATGGGAGAAGAAAGAATGGAAAAAGTGTGACGGATCCTGATCAGTCTGAAAAGAGAAAAAGGAACAGAAGGAAGAAAAACGTGTCAAGTTCTAATCTTCTCAAAAAGGACTATGGATCCGATAATTAAAATTCAGATTTTCTTCACATCAACAATTGGGTGTCTGATCTGAAGGTCTGTATAAACAAACTAAGACGGAATATCAAGAAAACATGGAATGTTGTTAATACAGGTACTTCTAAATCTTCTCTTGATAATACTTCTTCAACTAAACCAGGTAGTCTGTTAAATACCGATGAAAAGGAAAAAGGAAAAGTAAATAATGATGAGCAAGATGCTCATCTTATGACACCCTGACATGTTCATGTTGCATCTCTTTTTAATTGTTTAAAAAGGGATGCTCATGATTCTCAAGAATTTCTTCTTGAGAAAACTGTCAGGTTTGTACTGTGTTCGGTAGTACTTTATTCCGTTTGCTCCTCAACATCTATTTTTTTTTTTGGACTTCCTTGGCCTAACATGGGCCCTATTCTCTATTTCACGCACCAACCCACACGAACGTCATGTTCCCTAAGGTTTGATGGAATTCCTTATATATATATATATAATATGTTCCAGAAAAACAAAAAGATTTACTAAAGTCTTTTTGGTGCACAATGGAGGGAAGCAACAAGGTCGATGATGTTGAGTTATGTCCTATTGTTATCGCATGTTTTCATGCTCTCAATCATGAACACAAAGATAAACTACCAGTTCAGATTTCTTCACAATTGGTAGGAAATCTTCTTGGAGCTTTTGAGGTTGTACGAGTGCAACTCCGTATTGGAACGAGGAACCTTGATTACCTAAAAGGCGAACTAAGGAAGGCAACTGAGGAACTCGTTCATGTTCAATCCCTGGTTGCAGAAAGGATTTAGTTTTTCGTCAGATCTTGGTTTTAGTTGTTAAACCTAGTACGTCTTCTTTTTGGTTTAGCTGGAAGAATAACTAGTGTTTTGAATAGCGATGATTGTGACTACACATAGCTATTATGTTTTTTCATCTTCTTTTGTTATTTTTTATGTTTATTTGTTTTAAATTCTAAAAATATTTGGAGGAGGATGATTATTGCAGTATTAATCTGTTTGATTTTGAAGTATTGCAATATTTTTATGGGATATGTATTGTTTGCGTCCATGAACTTGAAGGTCCCATATTTTGTCAAAAGCAAAGTCGTTCATAAATTGGTAATCGTATTGATGAAAGGACGAATGAACTTTTGACAATTAAAAAAGTTATGCTTATGCAATCATTTGTTTGATGGAAAATAGGATGAAATCTTTTGTAAGACAAGGATAAAGTCTATTATGTTGTTATGCATTTAATAATGGAAAAAGAATAGATCCTTGTATGTTATCCACGGTATTGATCTTCATTGATCCATTTTGTTATGTATTACCGTGAAGGCTCCATTGTGTGTCTCATGTTGAGAACGATAAAACTAAGTCGATTAATTTTGGCTTTTTTGGTTGTTCCATGAGATGTTATATGTTGAGAACTCTTAGACTAAATTAATCATCTTGATTGGTTATTTAGTTGTTTACTCCGAAAGTCTTCTTTTGTCGAGCAAAATCTTTTGACAATTAAATTGATTACTTCGGTGATTAGTTTGGTTGTGTATTCCAATTAGATTAATTATAGGTTCTCTTGTAATTAATCTAGTTGAGTTTTCATATATTCCACAAGTTCTTGTGTCGAGTATATGAACGGCTATACTAATCATGTTCTATTGGTTAATGTAATCGTATATTCCATAAGGTTTTCCTTATGTTGAGTATTTGAACGGTTAAGTTAGTCATCTCCATGTGATTGGCTTAATCGTTGCTCCGTAAGTTTACTTATGTTGAGCACAATCAATTAAATCGATCACTTTTGTGGTTTGATTTAGTTACGTATTCCAATTAAATTAATCATGGGTTTACTTGTGATTAATTTAGTTGAGTTTTGGATATAGGAATTCATTCCTATGGTTTTTGATGTCCAATTAAAAAAAATCCTTCTTTTCTTTAGAAATTAAGGTCGCTCTTGTTGTTCTTTCGGGAATGACATCAAATGGGGGAGAGTTCTTTTGAACTTGTGCTTAATGGTAATATCTTGCGGGGTGTGCGGATGTGGAATTTTATAAGGGTTATCTTGTATCATAAAACTCCTTGATGAATGCATTTAGCTTCGGCTTTATGATTGCATCTAAATTAAGTTGGTATGTATTTTTCTTTTAGTCTATGAAATGTCTCTTGTGGAAATTTCATTATGATCCCGTTCTTTTACCTTTGCCAATTTTATTGACAAAAAGGGGGATAAATAATGTAGTTCACACTACAAATACATATGGTTTTCGGATCATTGTGTAAGGGGCAGTAGTTTCCATAATCGAGATGGAGTATTGACTAAGGGGGAGTGATACATATCACCATAGTATTGTTGTTAAAGTCGTGATGCAATTGGACTTTGATGCTACATAATAATACTATGTCACTGTATAATAATGATCGAGAATCTCGATTTCTCTCATTGTTATAGTTACGGATATTCAACAATGGTGGTGCTAAACTTACAACCTTTGGGATCACTGGAGTACTTGGAAGGACGAAGATTTCAAGGAACGTTGAAGATTAGACTATGGAATAGGAGCCACTAAAGTTTATCTTTTTTGTATTCCATATGTATTAATAGTTTTGTCACTAAAATTGACAAAGGGGGAGATTGTTAGAGCATAGCTCGGTCAACCTCGCATGCGTTGCTATATCAAGCATGTTTGTCAATGTTAGTGATCAAAACTATGAGTCTTGATTTCTAGTATATTATAGCTAAGTCTCGGACTAGGATAGAAAAGTGTAGTTGAGCTCAAGGACTTCATGGAAATTAATCATACAACGACGAATATCTACTCAAGAAACCGTGGAACTTCATCAACAAAAAGGTATGTGGAGACTTGAACTTATCTATCACTCGAAAGTCTATCTATTCTATCTCCTACTTCTTATGAGACAAAAGTCGTATGCTATATAGACTGGATCATACATATTTGACATTTTGAGCTGAGTATACTCTACTTATCTTTTTCTCGAAATCGTGTGTTGGTAAAGCGTTTCGCTTTAATCGAGTTTATCTTCACCTAGTGACGAAAGTCATGAAAAGTTTCAATTACTTTGGAAATTGCTCTGACGAGAAAGGTCTGTGAATAACGACTGAATAACGTCCTCTGAGAATGTTTCAATGGTTGGAATAAGAGTTTAGGTCTATATAACCAATGATGGATATAAGCATTGTATGGTAACACATATGTGCATAAGTCTTATTCCTTAATCCGAAGTTTTCGAACTTTGTTTTTGAGAGAAACCGGAGGAATTGCCTTTGCCAAGTCCGCGAACCAGTCTGCAGACGCAGTCTGCGAACCGTCGAGAGGTTCTCATACCGAGAATTTCTGCTGGGATTTCCTATAACTCGTTTGTGTGCTAAGTCTGCGAACTGGCGGAAGTTCTCTTACCGAGAATTTCTACTGAGTTTTGGAAAACTCTGCCGGTTATCTTAAGTCCGCGAACTTGTTTTTGTACTTAAGTGGTTATGATCTAAAGATATGCTCTGAACATGAAACTTAAATTACTAAGGAATGCTTTATGCAAACCGTGGATAAAGTTCATGAGCCGATTCATCGAATCGAATCATCTTTGTTTCAATTGTGTCTTGTGTAGTTACATAAGATCTCATAGCAATTGAACAACTCTCTAACTAGTTCATCTTGAAGTCATTTGAACTAGTTATGGTGAAGAAGAACAAGGTTAATATGAAATGCTCATATGGTTAACCTTTTGGGTTACTATGTTGAACCAACATACACATACACGTTTGGGCATGGTTTTCACGAACCCAGTAAACGTATACCTCAAGTGTGTGTGACAAGCTAAGTTTTCGATCTAACGGTTGAGAAATATTATATTGAATCTAAATCAGGTTTTCATCTAACGGTGAATATGGATTGCTTTGTAACTAAGGCAAAACCCTGATTTGAATACTATATAAAGGAGACATCTAGCATTGGGCAAAATTAATCCCCACACCTCTGTGTGATACTAGTGCGCTCGCTAGAGTCGATTCTACTTTAACCTTTGGTTTTCTTCTCTAAATCCAGGTTAACGACTTAAGACTTCTTTGGGATTGTGAAGCCAGGTCAATACTACTTTTACCGTAGTTGTGTGATCTGATCTTGCATCTTCTATCGTACGAGTACAATATTTGATTGGCTTGAGATCGTAAGAGTTCTACGATAGGCAAGATAAATAAGTCACAAACATCTTCGTCTCACTATTTGTGATTCCTTGACAAACCGCCTGTGTAGTCAGGAAGGATTGTAGAGAGGTGATTGATTAATCTAGGTTTTTCTTCGGGAATATAAGACCGGGTCATCAATTGGTTCCTGTTCACCTTGATTTCATATCATAAGACGGAACAAAAACTAGGGTTTTTCTATGGGAGATAGATTTATCCTTTGATATACTTTTCTGTGTGAGACAGATTTGTTTATTGTCAAAGCCTTCGATTTTGGGTCGTAGCAACTCTTAGTTATGGGTGAGATCAGTTAAGGAAATCAAATGCGTAGTATCCTGCTGGGATCAGAGGCGTAGGGAGTATAACTGTACCTTGGCTCGGTGGGAGACTGATTGGGGTTCAATTATAGTCCAGCCCGAAGTTAGCTTGTAGTAGGCTAGTGTTTGTAGCGGCTTAATACAGTGTGTATTCAATCTGGACTAGGTCCCGTTTTTTTTTTTGCATTTGCAGTTTCCTCGTTAACAAAACTACTTCTTTTCCGCATTATATTTTATATAATTGAAATAATACAGGTTGTGCGTTAAGATCATCAATTGGAAATCCAAACTTTGGTTGTTGATTGATATTGATTGATCCTTGGACATTGGTCTTTGGTACCGTCCAAGTTATTCCTTGTGTTTGATTAAAGACTCGCTATTATTTTAGCTTGAGTAAATCAAAACAAGTGGGAGATATTAACTCCTTGAGATACTTTAATCTAGATTGAGTCTGACTGTCTAGTTGATTCTCTAGCAAAGTATTTCCGAGTTAATCCATGGTGTTGTTAGACTCCCGCTTTTTCAGAATTGATTACCTCAGACACATCCAAACTCACTTTCATTTTAACTGCCATTGAAAACCACCAGCACAACAATTACGTCACCACCTCCAAGCCATGCGCTCAAATACCAAATACCATCATCATCTCAACTCAAATAACATCCATCTTCATTACCACTAATACAACAGCATCAACAAGCATGTAATACTGCTTCACATCCAACTCATTTCAACTCTATTATCAATAATCTCATAAACCCAAAATTGAAGTGAATAACCAAACAGGATTTATTGAGAACAAATAATTACCTCAAGATAACTTCCCTCAAGCAATTGAATCGGATTCTACTTCTTCAACGGATTCAATTCATCAATCTCATAAACACAATCGAACCCTAACTGTCAATCCCAAATAATTCTTCGTCCTAACACTAATTCCTAACAAACCCATCTGTAATCTATCCCCCAGACTCTTAATTTCAACTTCTACATCTTCTCTAAACAATTCTACGAAACCGTAATTCAATTTGGGGAAGAACACATGAAACCCTAGTTCTTCGATTCACCACTGAATCATCTTCAAAACTACAATTAACATCAATCCAATCAATCTTCTTCCATCAAGAACTCAATACACAAACCAATTCTACGAAACCCTCATCCTTCGGAAAACCCTAACTTCACTGATTTACCCCCTCCTTTGATTCTGAATCAACAACGAACAAAAACACCATCACTATCAACTACTCCATGAACTTCTCCACCTCCTACCGATCACAAAGCTTCCTTTTGATATCTCAACACTCGCAGAAGAAGAATAACAGGAGATAAAGAAGAAATGGGAGAAGAAAGAAGAATGAAGAAGAAGAAAAGAGAATGAGAGGTTATCCTCTCGATGGCTAGAGATAAGGTCGATCAAAATGTTAAAGGAACCCAAGAGTCTGATAAGAGAAAGCCACAACGTGTCCTTGTTGCATCAAAAGGGTTTTTCCGGAAATGACGATTTTACCGTTCATATTGTCTTGATGTTTTCTTCTTCGTTCGGTATCTGATTCACACGTTCGAGTAGTCCATTTCGCATAACTTTTCGAGATCTAACCGATGATGGTACTAGTTTCGTATCTAAATCGTTGTTAGATTAATTTCTAATAATTAACGTTCGTTTTAAATTAATCGAGTTATTATCGGCTCAAACGTCCCTTGACTGGTCTAATAGCCTTGATGAGCTTGAGGGTCTTTACATTCTCCACACCTTATACATTTTTTTCCTCGAAGATCGAACCATCCTTCTGGTCTTCCAAAACTCCCCACCTTATAAGGTGATTCTATCTCTTATCTAAGCTCAAACAACATAACACAAACCACAAACCTATATGGCTTCCTACAACTAAAATTTGTGGCTCTAGGTTCAACTATGCTGATTTAAATTCTATCAAATAGGGTAAGTCTAAGTTTCTTACACTAATCTTTATAATGGAAAACTATAAATTTTAGTCTCTGAGTTCCTTACGCTAATTTCTATTTTATAAAATATCTGACTCTAACTTCAAGGAAGAATCCTACGAATCTTTCTAATTGAATTTATAATTATTGGTTTTCTAAAAATCATACCAACTTCTATGATTGGTCATCTCTGAATGTAGTTGCCCTGTCAAGGTTGGTCAAGCCCAACAATGCCTTCCTACGAACAAAGAAAACACAACCTTCACTATTCCCCAGTGTTGGATTAACTAAGTATTAATTTAATAAGATTAATTAATCTTTAAACTTTTATTGAACTGGTGTAACTCTTGTAAAATTTACTTTGTAAAATATATAGATAGTTCACAGCATTTTAAACAATTTTATTTATAATCATCGAAATTTACTTTATTTTATTTATTTATTATTGTTATATATTATTTATTTATTTTACCAATATAAATTATCTAAATTCGATTTTTACGTCAATTTATGATATCTGATACTTTTAATTTCACCGTAATACCGTATATAAATTTTTCCTGATTGTTATTAACTTAATTACTCAAATACTATTATTACTACTTCGTGTATATTTGTTTCATCTTAGAAATTATTGAGTCATTTATTAGGTTAAACATAATTTGTAATTAGTTTAATTTACAATACTTATTCGTAGATAAGCGAAAATAATTCTCCATAGTTATTTAATCATTTATTTTTACCGTTATATATCCTTATTGAAATTTTAGTTAAATTAAGGTCAATATGATACTAATTGAGAAATGCTAACATTACTTATCAAAATTATTATTACTTTTATTATCATTTATAATTACTATTATAATATTTTGATTATATACATTGATGGTTGGCTATTATTCTAACTACTCTTACAAATATTATTAAGTTCCGAGAATATTATTAACATTTATGAAATTATAAATTGTTGATTCTATGTATAAGTCAAGGTATTCAATAAATTCCTATGTGACACTCTATCAATAATACTAAACTCACTAATTTTAGTATTGAATTATGTACGTGTTCATACTTTTTAAATTAATTATTCCCAAATCCCTATTAGCTAAAGTTATTGGTGTACCCTATAATTTTTACTTCATTACATATACAAACAACCAAACAAACAAATCAGTCAATCAAATAATCTTTTAATTATTGATATCTTTTAGTGATTAAGATTTATCTCACAACCCAAACCCAATACTAAACTAATCTAGTTCTCTAACTGACACTTGATATTCCTATTGTTTCCCATGTAAGATCTAATAGTGAGCCCTGATACCAACACTGTAGCCCCCCCGAAGCTAGCTGCTGACTAATTAAAGCGATTAACTAAATAAAGAGGCACCACGAATCATACTTAAACATTCAATTAGGAAATCTGCTACAAATCTTGACCCAAAACTAGCCCCGCTCAGATATATATATATATATATATATATATATATATACAAGAACTTCTCTCAAATGATACATATACAATAGTCATTTGGTTTACAAATATAATATGCAATTTAATAAACATAGCTGAAGTTAATCAAACTAATAAACTCAACTCCCCAAAGCTTCCGCTGCACAACTCTGATCTGTTTCTGAAACTGAAAGTGGGAATGGGTGAGCACATCATCCCTAAAAGGGGTGCCCCGTTGGAATAACATTTCACTTTTAAGTAATCATTTAAAATGATTTGAAAACAAATCTTGTTTTCCCTAAACACTAAACACAACCAATTCACAAAGGTAAACAATCATGTACATGGAACTAACTCCTTCCAAACAATATATAATATGGTGACTTGTCCCCCACCTAGTGATTGCATAAAAGCTCGAATTCATGTATATATAAATGAAGGAGCAGTATATTATATACCACAGATGGGAATTCTCATTTCCCAAACAATTCATAAATACAAACAAAGCATTGCAATTCATTTCCAAGCAATGGAAAGATAAAAAGAAATAACAGAACTTTCGTAAATCAAAGTTAAACAATGCATGGAAAGCACAATCAGGCAATGCATGAATTTGTTAAACATAAACTTTGGTAAAAGAAAACAACAATAATCACAAAAGGTTTAAATATAGATTCCCACCTCTCTTGATGAGAAGCCACGCCTATCGCGAGATCCACGATCCACTGGTTCATCCTTTGAATCGATCGTTGTTAATAAGACTAACTGTTAATCACACAAGAACTCTAAGAATCTATCCAAAATGGGTTACACAAGAATCATACAATTATATCTAAATTTTCTAGGCCCATTTAAGGTTCTACACCTTTTATTTATCTATATTTATCATATCTAAGGTCTACTAATTCAATTAGATTGGTTCCAAAGTCCATTAGCTAACTCTTATGAACATCTACAACTTTGTAGAAGAAGCTAAAGGCTAAGTCAGACCACAAAGGTCCAATTCATCAATTATAGGAAAACTAGTCATAAGCCCAAGTCCACTAACCATCCCAATAAACTAAGGTTCGTTCTATCTGAGTCAACTAACGGTCAAACTGGCGGTCACATGTCAACTAACAGTCAACGTCCAAGGTCAGGTCACGGTCCAGGGTCAATGGTCAGACTTGGTCAAAGGATTCAACTCAGTCAAGTCTCACTGAGTTAGGTTTGGTCAGGTCCAGTCACTGAGTTAACTCAGTCAGATACACTAAGTCAAAAGACAATTGAATCAGCTAAACTGACTGGGATGACTAATAGGTTTAAACCATTGGTTCAACAGCCTTTCACTCTGCTTCATAACTAGACTGATACTAACACACCTATTGACAGAACATCACAAACCAAAGTATAGTTCAATAATTCTTAAATAAACTTCAAACTTCAATTACAAACTAGGTTTACCTGCAATTGCAACTTTAAGCATTTCGCAACAATCACTTAACTATAATCCTACAAATACCATCTCAGTTACACCTTCCCTGCCTGCAACTTCAGATCACTACAGACTCACAAATTCTACAACCAACTACTGAAACATCTTAACTCAGCCCCTAACCATTCTGAGTTCATCTCTATATAATATTTATTCCAGTTCTACAACCTTACAATCACCATTACCACCAACCCATGTACATACACCACGTCCATCTCACCCATTTCAGCATTACCAGATCAATACCATCAATAAATCTGTATTATCTTAACACACTAAATCCCGGTTGTATTCAAAGTGACATCCATGTCCTGTAATAACCAAACACATCTGACACACCACCATCTACATTTCAGACACCACTGCAACAACACAATTCCTTATCTCAGCTTCAATGATAGCAACAACTTCATCAAACCGCAACTTGATTCTAACAACACTTCATAATAACTGAATTTCAATTCAATTGATTGAAGAACTGATTACCTCATACACATCCAAACTCACTTCCATTTCAACTGCCATTGAAAACCACCAGCACGACAATTTCGTCCCCACCTCCAAGCCATGCACTCAAATACCAAATACCATCATCATCTCAACTCAAATAACATCCATCTTCATTACCACTAATACAACAGCATCAACAAGCATGTAATACTCCTTCACAGCCAACTCATTTCAACTCTAATATTATCAATAATCTCATAAACCCAAAATTGAAGTGAATAACCAAACAGGATTTATTGAGAACAAATAATTACCTCAAGATAACTTCCCTCAAGCAACTGAATCGGATTCTACTTCTTCAACAGATTCAAATCATCAATATCATAAGCACAATCGAACCCTAACTGTCAATCACAAATAATTCTTCGGCCTAACACTAACTCCTAACAAAACCATCTGTAATTTATCCCCCAGACTCTTAATTTCAACTTATACATCTTCTCTAAACAATTCTACGAAACCCTAATTCAATTTGGGGAAGAACACATGAAACCCTAGTTCTTCGATTCACCACTGAATCATCTTCAAAACTACAATTAACATCAACCCAATCAATCTTCTTCCATCAAGAACTCAGTACACAAATTAATTCCACGAAACCCTCATCCTTCGGAAAACCCTAACTTCACTGATTTACCCCCTCCTTCGAATCTGAGTCAACAAAGAACAACAACACCATCACTTTCAACTACTCCATGAACTTCTCCACCTCCTACCGATCAGAAAGCTTCCTTTTGATCTCTCAACACTCGCAGAAGAAGAAGAATAGGAGAGAAAGAAGAAACGGGAGAAGAAAGAAGAATGAAGAAAAAGAAAAAGAGAATGAGAGGTTATCCTCTCGATGACTAGAGATAAAGTCGACCAGAATGTTAAAGAAACCCAAGAGTCTGATAAGGGAAAGCCACAACTTGTCCTTGTTGCATCAAAAGCGTCTTTCCGAAAATGACGATTTTACTCTTCATATTGTCTTGATATTTTCTTCTTCGTTCGATATCTAATTCACACGTTCGAGTAGTCCATTTCGCATAAATTTTCGAGATCTAATCGATGGTAATAGTTTCGTATCTAAATCGTTGTTAGATTAATTTAAAATAATTAACGTTCGTTTTAAACTAATCGAGTTATTATCGGCTCAAACGTCCCTTGACTGGTCTAATAGCCTTGACGAGCTTGAGGGTCTTTAAAAAAGTCAACCGCGGAATAGGAAGCACACCAGCATCTCGCTTCATATTCTTATCCATCCGATCGTTCTTCCACTCGTTAAGGGGCAGGTTGATGTATTCCTCAAAGAAGAGACCCCTAGGCTTGCAGCCGATAGGCGTAGAATTCTAAAGAATACGACAAACCAACATAAAGAAACTAAGCGCGGAATTAGATGGGAAATGATACAAAGGAAAAGAAAGATACCTTAGCAGGAGGAGATGCAGCCGAAGGGATATTCAAGGGTTTCATTGATGGAACACGCCTTCTCTTCTTGGAGCCGGATGGAGGTAAAGCACTGCCTTTCCCATCCTCTTGCGAAGACTCATCACCCGGAAGAGGGTCCCAACTGGTAACTAACGGACAAAGGGGGTGATCCTTGTTGCTGGAAGTTAGCTTATACTTCTTAGCATTCTCAGCGTTCAACCTCACACGACCTGAGGCGTGCATTTCTTTGAAATTCTCCTTGGTTAAATCCCGGGGAGCATAGGTCTCCTTGATGAGCAGATTCAGCACACTCCGATTAACGTTATTGCGATACCCAAGCCACTCATTGGTAACATTAACGTGACGACGGGACTGAGGGTGGTAAAACTCGAAAAAGCATTGACGATCGCTCGTCTGAAGTCTGCTTTTGAAAACAAAACGATCGAAACTCTTCCGGACCTTTATGTCCTCCTCTATCGAGGAGGGAAGAGGAGGATCATAAGGAACCCCTTGATAAAAACCCAGCTGCCGTGCCACACGGATGGTGTTGTACGCATCATAATAAAACTTCCCACCATGAAAACCAGGAAGATGCCCGGGAAAAATAGAAACGATCATGTCGAATTCCTCGGCTGAAGGTATTTCCGCTGAAGAGACCCTTCTCTGGGTTTGTCTAACAAAATTATAGTGAAGAGAACCAGTGCGACCGTCCTGATATGTGATGGGGTTGAAATCCGCACCCTTGTCCATGAAATCCTTGAGCTTTTCCTTTGGAAGATGACCCTTCTTTTGGTAAAGAGCCATCCGGGAATGAGACTCGGGTTTCGTCACTAGACGCTTGGAGCCATCCTTTTGAACGGCTTCCTCTTGCCGAGAGAGAGCAATGGGATTCAGCTGCGAAGGCCTGTACTTGGGGAAGCGCTTCGAAACCCATGCCTGAATAAAATTGGCAGGGAGTGTTAGAGCATTGCTCGTTCGAACTCGCATGCGTTGCTATCTCAAGCATGTTTGTCAATGTTAGTGATCAAAACTATAAGTCTTGATTTCTAGTATACTATAGCTAAGTCTCGGACTAGGATAGAAAGTGTAGTTGAGCTCAAGGACTTCATGGCGATTCATCATACAAGAAGAAGAACTACTCAAGGAACCAGTGGAACTTCTCGACAAAAAGGTATGTGAAGACTTGAACTTATCTGTCACTCAAAAGTCTATCTACTTTATCTCCTACTTCTTGAGATAAAAATTCGTATGCTATATACATAGACTTAGATTATACACATTTGGTATTTCGATCCGAGTATACCTCGCCTATCTATATCTCGAAATATGTGTTGGTAAGCGTTTCGCTTCGACCATGTTTATCTTTTCCTAGTGACGAAAGTCATGATATGTTTCAATCACTTTGAAAATGGCTTTGACGAGAAATGGTGTAACAACTGTATAACGTCCTCTAAGAATGTTTCAATGGTTGGAATAAGAGTTTAGATTACATAACCAATGATGGAAATAAGTATTGTTGTGGAAACACATATGTGCATAAGTCTTATCCCTTGAACCAAAGTTTGCGAACTTTTTTGATCAAGAGAAACCGGAAGAATGGCTTGTTTCCAAGTCCGTGAACTTCCGAACTTCTCATCCCGAGAAATTCTGCTAGAGTTGACAAACTAGTTGCGTGAGTACCAGTACGCGAACCGGCGGAAGGTATTTTGCCGAGATTCTTTGCTGGAGTTTGTAAACTCTTCCCGGTTGCTTAAGTCCGCGAACCTAGTGTGCGAACTTAAGGAGGTTATATATCTGAAGATGATTTATGAACTTAAACTTATAAAGACTAAGGAATGCAATTTGAAAACCGTGTCTATAAAGTTCATGAAACGATTCGAGTGAATCAAATCATCTTTGCTTCAATTGTGTCTTGTGTAGTACATAAGATTTCCTTGCAATTGAACAACTCTCTAACTAGTTCATTTGATTCATTTGAACTAGTTATGGTGAAGAAGAATATGGTTGGTATGAAATGCTCATATGGCTAACCTTTTGGTTAACTATTGTTGAACTGACAATGTACACATTTGGGTACAGTTAACAAACCCAGAAGCGTGCATTTCATTTGTGTATAACAAGCTAAGTTTTTCGATCTAACGGTTGAGAAATATTAGCTTGGATGTAAATCAGGTTTTCATCTTACGGTGGATATTGATTGCTTTGTTACCAAGGCAAAACCCTGATTTGAAAGACTATATAAAGGAGACATCTAGTATTGTCCAAAACTAATCACCACACCTCACGTGTGATACTAGTTTGCGTCCTAGAGTCGTTTCTCCTTGAACCTTTGGTTTTCTTCTTCTAAAACCAGGTTAACGACTTAAAGACTTCATTGGGATTGTAAAGCCAGACCGATAGTACTTTTATCGTAGTTGTGTGATCTGATCTTGCATCTTCTATCGTACGAGTACAATCAGATTGATTGGCTTGAGATTGATATCTCCGATAGGCAAGATATAAAAAGTAATCACAAACATCTTCGTCTCATTGTTTGTGATTCCGCAACATCTTGTTTCGCTAACATACGATTAAGATTGTTGTGAGGTGATTGATTTATCTAGGCCGTTATTCGGGAATATAAGACCGGATTATCAATTGGTTCATGTTCACCTTGATTATTATCAAAAGACGGAAAAAAAAACTTTATGGTTTTTCTGTGGGAGACAGATTGGTCCTTTGATAGACTTGTCTGTGTGAGACATATTTTTTTATTGTCAAAGCCTGTGATTTTGGGTCGTAGCAACTCTTAGTTGTGGGTGAGATCAGCTAAGGGAATCAAGTGCGCAGTATCCTGCTGGGATCATAGGAGTAGGGAGTACAAGTGTACCTTGGATCAGTGGGAGACTGATTGGGGTTCAACTACAGTCCAGTACGAAGTTAGATTGGAGTAGGCTAGTGTCTATAGCGGCTTAATACAGTGTGTGTTCAATCTGGACTAGGTCCCGGGGTTTTTCTGCATTTGCGGTTTCCTCGTTAACAAAATTTCTGGTGTCTTTGTTATTTCTATTTCCGCATTATATTTGTTTATATAATTGAAATAATACAAATTGTGCATTTGAATCAATCAATTGGAAATCCGACCTTTGGTTGTTGATTGATATTGATTGATCCTTGGATATTGGTCTTTGGTACCATCCAAGTTATTCTTTGTATTTGATTAGAACTCGCAGTTCTTGCTTGAGTAAATCAAATCAAGAAGAGAGATATAAACTCGTTGATATACTTTTAATTGATTGAGTCTTGTTGATTATCTTAAAAGTATATTCGAGTTTGTCCATACAGATTGCTAAGCGAAATATTGGGTGGTGTTGTTAGACCCCCGCTTTTTCAGGAAGGAAAGTTTCAACCTCATGGGATCCATCCATGCGACGAATATCGCGCACCAGCAAATCTAGATGGTGGTATAAACCACCCAGGAACATAGGATCAAGCGGAAAAGACACGCCGCGAGACATCAACACGGCCATAGGAATCAACTCATTCTTGATGGTATCCCGGGGACTGTACTCGAAAATATCGTGACATAGCCAAAAAAGAAGAAAGGCATCCAGCTCCGGCATATCCGTTTACCCCTCTCGTGGAGGAACACCCTTTCCAGGGCCAGACTCCAAAGGATCCCATTATTTGATCCAACACGAGAAAAAAGCTCGACGTTTCCCGGATTTTGGCTTCTGACCGCCTTTCACCTTTTTCACGTCATCAGACTCTTCGGTAGCGGAGGGTTTTGGTTGAGCAGCTTTCATAGCGGACGCCATGAGTTTCGAAGAAGACGAGACATTCGCGGGAGAACCCTGAGAGGCCAACGTGGTAGCCTTACCCTTCCCTTTATCCGCTGGAACTTCTATCCCATCCGGGGTTTCAGCTTTGAGATCCTCAGGCAGTTGAAAGGTCATGGAATTCGCCTTAGCCTTGAGAAAGAGATCACGGAGATCTTTGTCATCCTTATCCAGAGACTTGTAGAGGCAGCAACTGTCATAGACCATATCACCATGAATGGGCAGACTAGTAAGTTCCACTACGTCCTCTAGGATGGGAGTCGATTCACCCTAGGAAAATATGAGCGTATGAGGATCGATTCTCCAGCGCGCGCATAACCGATTTATGCTGTCATAATCCCGCCAGACATCTCTAAATTTGGAAGACTCCAAGGCCGCTTCTATACCTAAAGAACGAATGATATTTGCATTCTCCGGACTAAATCGAATGTAGTCGATCCATGGCTCCCAAGAAGCATGAGATTCGGTGGACGAGCGACGGTTGATTGAAGGGAAAACATAATCTCCCCTATGGACTGCCAAACAGGGTGAATCCTCAAAGGAAGGCACAAGGGATGATTCTTCTTGAGGACGGATAAGCCATTCTGCGGACCCGTATGGAGGAAATGGATGGGGGTTAAGCATGCGTGTAACCCAAATATCATCGGTTGGGAAAAGAACAGTACCATCATCCGCAGCGGGTGGTCGAATTTTATCCCTAAGGCGGGGATTGTGTATAAATTCTTCAAGTGTATATGACTCAAGCCTGGGAGGTGAGTCACGGACAAATGATTCATTAGATATGATAAGCAACAGAAAAGACCAGGAGAGAGAAAATAGGGCAGTAAAGAGATGAGGGCTCTGGGGCGAGGTTTATTCTATTTATATGAGGATAAAAGGAGGAGCAGTTACTGTGCAAATTAGTAACCATCATATCCCAAGAGTCGTGAACTTAAACCGCCGATAACTCCCCATTGTGACCGTAGCATGAACGTGTGACTGTTGACATGGTCTTTGACCAGTCAAACAGTCAGGGGAATAATGTTGATACATGAAAATATTTAATCCTGAAAAGGAGTGTCCCCTAGATCACTAAAAGTTCCTCTTAAGAGGAAGGAACTTGGGGACTAGGCCTAACTCATTAGAGTGGGGCGGTCCTAGCCCATCCAAGACCATGTCAAGACAGATGGGCTTTAACCCAAAAGGAAAGCCTCTTAGGGTTTAGTATTAAATTAAGGAAAGGGAAATAGTAGTTAGTAATATGCTAATCTTATGAGCACTTATTCATAAGATATTCATCATAAAAGGGAAAGAGGAGACACTTCTTGAGATCATCATTAATTCCCCTTTACTTCCCTAAACCTACCTTCTCCTTGGGAGTACTTTCTGTGATTAGGGCTAGTTCCTCCTTCCCACATTTTACCCATCAACAGATTTCCAGGTAGTTTGATCGTCCCCTTCTTTCTTATGTAGCAACAACTCCCATCTCCGAATATTACTAGACCTCCTTCAAAATCGCTTGAATTCACAAACCACGAAAGATTTCCAATCATATGTCGGCTACATCCACTATCAAGGAACCATTGAAAGGGTGATGTTGATTTTATAGAAAAACCTCTCATACTAACGCTACTATCCCGTTTGGGTTTTCTTGTTAGATTTGTACACCTTTGTAGAGTAGTAAACAGTTGTTCAGATTTCTTGTGAAGATTACTAGCAACCTTTAAACTTTTCTTGAAAGGTGTACATGTATGTTGAAAATGATCACGAGAAACACAAAACATACATGTATCAACATCTTTAAACTCATCTAAGAAGTTCTGAGTCACATCATATTTCACAAAGCCTAAACCTCGCTTATCTCATGACTTACGACAATTCTTCAGGGAAGAATTAAAGGAGTTTTTCAAATCTATTGAAAAAACTTTGACAGACTTCAAATCCTTATTTTTTTACAATTTCTGCAACAAGATCAGAATTGATCCGGATTTGTTCATCCAACTTCTTCTAGAGATTAACTAGCTCTTCAGAACGATCTCGAAGATCAGAGTTTTTGAGATAAATTTCGCAATGAATACCATTAATTTTCCTTATCAATCGTTGTTTCTCTCGACACAGATTTTTGATGATTTTTTCTAGATCAAAATACTCAACTTCATCGATGGTTTCTAGAACACACTCGGAGTTGAGTAGATCTAATCCTGGTGAAGTGTTTATACAGACTTATGAGGTCTTAACATGTTTGCATGCTCTGATACCAATTGAAAAAACGGGGGTCTAATAACCACACCAATATTTCGTTTGGAAATCTGTATGGACTAACTCCAATATAATTCCAATAGAATCAACTAGCCAGTCAGACTCAATCAAGGAAATATATCCAAGATTTATATCTCAATTTCTCAATACAATCTGCAATCGAACAGATAGAAATTTGTGAGCCCGATTGATATGAGAAATAACTTGAATGGTATCAAAAACCAGTGTTCAAGTGTCAATCAATTTCAATAAACAACCAAAGGTCAGATTTACCAATTAATTAAACTACGCACAACCTCTGATATTTCAATAATATAAACAAATATAATGCGAAAAAGAAATAACACACACACCAGAAGTTTTGCTATGAGGAAACCACAAATGCAAAATAACCACGGGACCTAGTCCAGATTTGAACACCATACTGTATTAAGACGCTACAGACACTAGCCTACTACAAGTTAACTTCGGACTAGAATGTAGTTGATACCTAATCAAGTCTCACACCGATTAAGGTACAATCGTGTTCCTTACGCCTATGAATCCCAGCAGGACTCTACGCACTTGATTCCCTTAGCTGATCTTACCCACAACTAAGAGTTGCTACGACCCAAAGTCAAAGACTTTATACACAAATCTGTCTCCCACAGAAAAGTCTATTCTGATAGATAAATCTGTCTCCCAAAAAAATACCTACAAATTTTTTGTTCCGTATTTTGATAAATCAAGGTGAACAAAAACCAATTGATAATCTGGTCTTATATTCCCGAAGAACAGCCTAGAAGTATCAATCACCTTACAATAACTTAACTATATGGTAGTAGAACAAGTTATTATGGAATCACAAAGAACGAGACAAAGATCTTTGTGATTACTTTTTATATCTTACCTATCAGAGATAAATCTCGAGCCAATCTTAGAGAAGATAGTACTCAATACGATAGAACAAGTAAGACCATAACATCAACTATAGAGGAAATAGTTGGGTCTAGCTTCAGAATCCCAATGAAGTCTTTAAGTCATTAACCTATAATGGTTTTAGGAAAAACCTAGGTTAAAGGAGAGTCAACTCTAGTACGTAACTAGTATCATACTAGAAGTGTGGGGATTAGGTTTCCCAGTTGCTAGAGCTCTCCCTTATGTAGTCTTCAAATCAGTGTTTGATAACGATAGCTTTGAAACAAAGCAATCAATATTCACCGTTAGATGAAATCCTGATTTAAGATTCAAGATAAGTTTGCTTCAAACTAAAGCAATATCTCTCCACCGTTAGATGGTCGCAGCTTGTTACACAAAAATAAAATAAACCTTCATTTAGATATGGGTAACCGTACCTAAACGTGTATATTGAGTTAGCTCAACAATAGTTACCCGAAGTTAGCCATATGAACACTTTTTTATTAACCTCATTCATCTAATACTTCTAGATCAAATGAATCTAATTGTGTTACTCATAGAGTTTTTCAATTGTTTATATTCTCATAGAAGTATCCAAGACACAATTGGAAAAAAAAATCGAATTTATTCAAGAGAATCAATTTATGAACATTAAGCCACGGTTTGCAAAGATTGCATTCCTTAATTTATATATGAATTTGTTCATGAGTATGAAATCCTATTTAAACGATTTTAGAACTTAAACCAACTCAGTTTGCAAACGGGTATGCAAACTTAAGTTCCAGACTTTGGTCTTGTCGGACAGTTCGCAAACAGGTATGCATACTGTCGTCCCGGATTAACTCAGGTAGAACCATTTGCATACTGGTATGCATACTTGGTTCCCGGATTTTAACAGTTAATACCGTTCGCATACTGGTATGAAAACTTGGTTTCCGGACCTGAAACATGCTACAACCGTTTGCATACTGGTATGCATATTGTGTTATATCCATATAATGGTTAATTGTTCTAAACTCTCATTTCAATCATTGAAACATCCTTAGAAGACGACAATAGCTGTCTCACACAAACTATTAGCTTATAAGTAATTTTGAAGTGATCGAATGATCAATACGAAATATTCCGAGTCTACATCAAATGACTGTCTCACACAAATCATGTAAGATGTTTTAAGGCAATTTTCACATGATCATATTTTGACTCATTATTTAGTTTCCAACAAATAAATTGTTTCCAACTAAATTCGTCAAGTATAATGATGAATGTAGATAAAGAAAAAAGCTTCCAACACATATTTCGAGAAAGATATAAGCAAGATAAACTCAGTTCGAAATATCAAATGTGTATAATGTAAGAGTCTATATAGCTATACGACTTAGTCCCAATAGGAGATAGAATAGAATAGACTTCTGAGTGATAGATAAGTTTTAGTCTCTACATACTTTTTATTGATGAAGTTCCTCAAAGATCTCCTCAGTAGATCTTCATCTTCAATCAATGAATGCCGTGAAGTCTAAAGTTCAACTACACATTTTATCCTAGTCTGAGACATAGCTATAAGAAGAATAGAAATCAAGACTTATAGTTTTGATCACCTAAACTTGACAAACGAGCTTGAGATAGCAACGCTTGTGAGTTCGACCGAGCAGTGCTCTAACACTTGTCAATGAGATGAAGGTCAATGGTAACACAATGGAAGATTCTTCAATTGTAGAGAAGATCTTACGAAGTTTACCTGAGAAATTTGAATCAAAATTTACTGCTATAGAATAATGTAACACTGCTGCAACTATGACTCTTGATGAGTTATTAGGTTCTTTACAAGTTTATGAACAAAATTACTTGAAAAAAAAACTGCAATAAACCAGTTAAAGAATCACTTCAAATTCAAGTAAGTTGGAATAACAATCAAGGAAGATCTAATGCTGTAGGAAGACCTCATACCGGAGGTTATCAGGGAAAAATACAATTTTTTATAACAAAAATTCTGTGCTACAATTGTGGAGATTATGGACACTTTGATAATGAGTGTTCTTAACCTAGAAAGACAACTGATAACAACTTCAAAGCAAATATAGAAGAGAGTCAAGAAGAAGAAGAAGAGAAAGATGAAAACTTACTACTTGTCTGTCATACAACAGAAGAACAACCTCATATTAAGTGGTATTTAGATACAGGTTGTAGTAATCATATATGTGGCAGAAAAAAATATTTATCAATCTTGATGAATCAATACGTTCAACTGTGAAGTTTGGAAATAATTCTACAATTCCAGTTATGGGAAAAGGAAGAATAAGAATTGTTCTTAAGAATGGTTCAAAGACATACATCATGGATGTATTATATGTACCAGGTTTACATCAAAATTTGTTGAGTATGGGTTAATTATCAGAAATAGGTTATTCTATAAACATCTACAATGGTGTTTGTTCTATACATGATCGTAATAGAAGACTTATTGCAAGAGTACAGATGACCAAGAATAGATTGTTTCCTTTGAATATTCAGTTTCAAAAGCGAAGTTTTTATAGTACTCATGTACATAATGACTCTTGGTTATGGCACAAGAGAATGGGTCATGTGAACTTTACAGTTTACAAGTTTTAGCAAAGAAAGAGATGGTGTCGGGTTTACCCATTATTGAGATCCATGGATCAAGGTGTGAGAATTATAAATTTGGAAAATAACACAGAGATCCATTCCCAGTGAACAAAGCTAGAAGAGCTGAACAACAGTTGGAGATAGTTCATAGTGACTTATGTGGCCCTATTAAAGTAACTTCACATGTAGGTAGTAATTACTTTATAACTTTCATTGACGATTTTAGTGGAAATGCATGGATATATCTACTTAAACAAAAGAGTGATGCTTTTCAAGCTTTTAAAAGTTTTAAAGCTTATGCTGAAAAACAAATTGGTAGAGCATCAAAATATTATGAACTGATAGAAACAAAGAATATACTGTTGTTGATAGTTTTATAAAAGAACATGGCATTCAATATCAGTTAACAACTAGATATACACCACAACAGAATGAAGTAACAGAAAGAAAAAATAGAACCATAATGGAGATGGTACATACTATAAGAAGAGAAAAGAATATACCAAAGAATTTCTAGGGTTATGCAGTTGATTGTAAAGTTTATTTACTTAATAGGTGTCCTACAAGTAGTTTCAATAATACGACACCAGAAGAAGCTTGGAGTGGTACAAGACCAAGTGTAACACATCTTAGAATATTTGGATGCATTTCTTATGCCCATGTGCCTAAAGAGATTAGAAGAAAGTTGGATGATAAAAGTGAAAATTATATTGTCGTTGGTTATATCTCAGTAACAAAAGGATATAAATTGTTTAATCCAGAAACATGAAATGTAATAACAAGTCGAGATGTGATCTTTGATAAAGATTCCCAGTGGGATTGGAATACTACTTCAACAAGAAAAACTGTCAGAAATATACCAATGACAGTTGAAGAAGAAGTAAACATTCAAGATGATGTTATAGAACAACAAGAAGAAGGAAGACCAAGAAGAAATCATGTCATACCAACACGTATGAATGATTATGTCTTATCAAGAGAAGATGATGTTACAGATGACGATGTGATTAATTTTGCACTCTTTGGAGATTGTGATCTTGTAGCTTATGAAGAAGCTTCTAAAGAACAAGGATGGATACATGCCATGTATGCAAAATTGAAGTCAATTGAGAAGAATAACACATGGTAACTTACTGCACTTTCACCAGGTAAGAAACCCATAGGTGTTAAGTAAAAAATACAAGTAAAATGGTGAAGTAGATCATCTGAAAGCAATATTAGTTGCTAAGGGATATAGACAGAAATGATGAATAGATTATTCAGAAGTGTTTGCACTAGTTGCAAGACTTGATACATTACATATGATTATTGCTTTAGCTACGCAGAAGCATTGGGAGATTTTTCATATGGATGTGAAGTCAGCATTTTTGAATGGTATGCTGGAAGAAGAATTGTATGTTGAACAACCAACATGTTATATAATGGAGGGGAAGGAGAATCAAGTATACAAGCTAAATAAAGCTTTGTATGGTTTGAAACAAGCACCACGTGCTTGGTATACAAGAATAGATTATTATTTCATAAAGAAAGGGTTTACAAGATGTCCATATGAACACAATTTATACATGAAAAATGATTCTCTTGGCAATCATATTATAGTGTGTTTGTATGTTGATGATCTTATTTTCACTGGTAATATCTCAGAGATGATCAAGGAATTCAGGGAGGATATGGTGAATGAGTTTGAGATGACAGATCTTAGGTTGATGTCATATTTTCTAGGTATTGAAGTACAACAAACTGAAAGAGGAATTTTTATTAATCCACAGAGATATACAAATGTGATACTTAAGAGTTTCAAGATGGAAAATTGCAATCCAACTTTAACACCAGTAGAGGAAAGATTGAAGTTGACAAAAGATGGATCAGGAGAACTTGTGAATTCAACAGACTTTAAGTGTCTAGTTGGATGTCTCAGATATTTAACTGCGACAAGACCTGATATTATGTATGCATTTGGATTGGTTGATTTATGGAATCACCAAGACAGTCACATTTACAAGCAGCAAAACGTATTTTGAAATATGTTAGAGGAACAACTAGCTTGGAATTCTTTATACAATTTCAGAAGATCCAAAGTTGGTTGGATATACAAATAGTGATTGGGATAGAGACACATAAGGAAGAAAGAGCACTTCTAGTTATGCATTTCATATAGGAACATGTTTTTTCTCCTGGTCATCAAAGAAGCAACAAGTTGTTGCCTTATCTATAACAGAAGAAGAGTATATAGCTGCTGGAAATTGTACTACACAAGTTGTATGGTCGAGAATGATGTTGAAATCACCTTTTCATGAGCAAATAACACCTACAACAACAGATTGTGGCAATAAGTCCTCAATTTCATTGACAGAGAATCTCGTGCTTCATGGAAAGAGTAAGCATATTGATATCAAATATCATTACTTTAGAGAACTTGTCAGTAACAAGGAGGTAACTGCGGAATTTTGTGAAAGTGAAAATCAAGTAGCTGATATTTTCACCAAGTCTTTCAAATCTAACACTTTCATCTACTTGCGTGGAAAGCTTGGAATGATCAGTAAAGACTATCTTGGTTTAAGGGAGGATGTTGAAGGTTACCAAGATAGTATGAATAAGACAGTATGGATCAACTATGATAGTTGACGTAGTTGAGTGGATCAACTAAGTACAGTTGACACAGTTTGAGTGGATCAACAAATATTATTAACACGGCGTGTATGGATCAACAAATATATTTGACATGGTGGATTTAGCTTGGACATGAAGTAAGCTTGTGAAGCAAGTTATTCTGGTTTTGGAGTTTTTTTGCGTTAGAATATTCTAGAAGAGTCTATGATTAGAGTTTGATCTTGTTAGGAAAGTCTTTTGCTTGAGAGTCAAGTTTGTTAAACTATATATACGCTGTTGAGCCATAATTTTTAATATATCAAGAGAGAATTAATTTGAGTTGCTCGTGTTTTTCATTAAGTCTTTAATATCAGATTTTCTACAAGCATTCATAACATGTGAGAGCTTCCATCACCCTATCGATTTCAGGTTGGAGAATCTATATTTTGGGCAAGATTATTCAGGTATGTGAGGTTAATACAAACCTTTACTTTGTCATCCTTCTTTATTACGACTACAGTGTTAGAAATATAGACCGGATACTGACATTCTCCTATTATGTTTGCTTTTAACATATGATTTATATCCGCATTAACTGCTTTGCACAACTGATCAGCTAACTTTCGATTTTTATGTTTCACAGGTTTGAAAGGTTGATCTATATTCAATGAATAACATGCTACCATTGGATTGATACCTGGCATGTCTAACATTTTCCAAGAAAAAAAAAATTGTGTTTTGCTTCAAGACCCGCTGAATTAGGATTTGCATCTCTGATAATTCCACCAATCCCTGCAAGTCCATACATCATAAGAACCGTCGTTTGGGAATTGTACTAAAAGAAACTGGAATTTGATCTCGCCTCGGTTCCAGGGACAATATAGTTTCTTTCTAAGAGCATCTCCAATGCTAGGGGTGAAGGTAATCCTATGTGGAGGTGTTATTAATATCTTTTAGTTGTGGGTCATAACTACATGGCTAAAATATAATATAAATTTGACTTGCTACCTAAAGTCTCATCTTTAATGCTAAGGTCCTAGTCCTCTAAGAAAAATCAATTTTGGAATAAAAAATGATGATGTGCCATTATACCTAGGATCATAGAGAAAGTAAAGATACGACTTTCTGGTTTACCCTTTCTTATGAGATGGCATCCATGTTGTCATTTATTATTAACCTTCACCCTAGCATTGGAGATAAATATTTATTCAAAAAAGTGTTAAATCCTATGTGTCATGACTTTTTAAGACCTCCATCCCTAGTATTGGAGATGCTCTAAGGCTTAGTCCTATGGTGTGCTAATCTAGCAGCTAGATTAGCAGTCCACGTCAGCTAGAGAAACCTCCTAAGTAATATGGGAGTGCTAATCTAGTAGCTAGTCCCTGAATAGAACAACGTTGAACGTTGAATAGTTCAGCACCCAGGTGAGCGCTGCACAGAATAGCGCTTGAGTCAGTCAACTGGGTTGATAGCACCTCACCATTCAGCGCTCAAAAAATCGATATCTTCCCAGAAGATCGATGTTCTTCCCCATTTTCACTTCTCACTCATTTCTCCCCCGTTTCTCCCGAAAATGCATGTCCAAATTCAAGAGTTCCAGAATACTTTTTCAAATTCCTTCAATGGGGTTGTTCTACATCGAATTTGTGATCGATTAACGGTGGTTTGATGTGATTCCATCCACGAAATCAATCGAGGTAAGAAATTTAAGATTTTTGATTTTTGGTGCGATTTATTCAAATTGATGATTGATATTTCGTATTTAGATGATTTATATGATATGTGCATGATGTAATTTGATTATTTGTGATGATTTCTTTTTTCGGGATTTAATTTGATTATTTGTGATGAACAAAAAATGAAATTTTGATTTTGTAATGAAAATGAATGATAATTTGTATGATTAGTTTGTAGGTAAAATTTGTATGATAATTTGATTATTTTTTATTATTTGTAGGGCAATTTTGTGTTTCCTCCCCTGTCAAGATTGCTAATTAGCGTTTCCTCCCCAAATAGATTAAAATTAGTGTTTCCTCCCGTCGTTAGTTTTTCCATCCAAATCTCAGTTAGCTGAGTCAGCACTACGGTACCCGTGTCATATATAAAATTTATTTCTGTAAATTTTCCAAAATACCCGCATCTTCTTGGATAAATGCAATTTAATCGTAAAACCGTTTTTCTCCGTAGTAGTGAGGGGTCCCTGAATCGTGGTTGTTCCGGCACTTTTATAGCTGAAATTGCTTCCTCCAACCCCTGCAAAACCGAATTGGGCGAGTACCTAAATTTCCCAATCTCACACATTCTAAACACGGCTTTAATATTCTCCATCCTTCGCTTAAATCTAATGGAAGATTTGGAGATTTTTTCATGTAATTTCGGCTAGGCTTAATATCAAACAATTGCCTTACATTTGGATCTACAACAACAAGATTTGGGGATTTCGGTCGTGACTGAATTTGGGTTTATTCGAGAATCAGATCTCGGATATTGTGAAATTATGTTATGAATTATTGCCATCTCGTTGATGATTCGTCAACAACAACAGAATTTTGGGGTAGCCGTGTATACATGGAGGAAGCATGGGATTTCAGATGTAATTTGGGTATAAATTAAGTGTTCGTTATGGCTAAAATTATACAATCAGTGATGTAGTGTTGTTCGTGGTGATTGTATGGGTAATTCTGACATGTAAATAAAGATGGAACAGAATTAGGCTTTTGATGTGGCATGAGATTGAGAACACTGCAATCTTGAGACATGAATGAATATGGTGCCTCTAGGTGGTAGTGGAGGCTAGAGGTTCAGAAGATGGAAAATGGAATAAGTGTGATTTTGTGGCTATTGTTTGAGATGGTTCAGTGAAGGAAGGTTCTGTACTCGAACTTGAAAGGATTTTGGTGTTAGGAAATGGTGATGGTCAGATGGTGGCTATTTGGAAAGGTCAAACAACAAAGATGAGGTTATTTTTGGAATTTTGTTTGACACATGTATATTTTTCCACGCGTATACCTCTGCTGACACAGCTAACTGAAATTTGGATGGAAAAACTAACGATGGGAGGAAACACTAATTTTAATCTATTTAGGGAGAAAATGCTAATTAGCAATCTTGGCAGGGGAGGAAACGCAAAATAGCCCTTATTTGTATGATAAAAATGAATGATAATGAATTTCAATGATAATTTGATTATGATTAGTTTGTATGATTATTTGTGATGCAAATTTTTATGAAATTTAGTTTGTACGGTTGATATTATTTTCATGTTTTGTTATTTATTGTAGTATGAGTATGGATGAAAATACGGACGAATTGCTAGATCGTTTGGATATAGTATCGGCAAAGACTATTTATAAACATGTATGTAAAAATACGAAAGATCATTGCAAAGTAAGCTTTAGAAGTAGTTTGAAAGAGGTTGAAGTGTATTATAAAATTGTAGTGAACAATAAACCGGAAGCACAACGATATTATAACAATTGTGGCTTTTCTTCTGTTTTTGAGTTTGATTTCGCCAATGGGGATAGAGGCTTAGTTGAAGCCATAGCTGAGAGATGGTGGGAAAAAAGAAGAGTTTGAAATTGGCCTCATTCATGTAGATTTATATATGTTAACGGGAATTCCCACTGGTGACCCTAGTAAATGACCAGTGCGTATGCCGCAGTTGGGTAGTGATCTAACATATCATGCTCTGAATGATTTATATTTCTTGGATATCAAAAATTTTCATGTTGGATGGGACGCTAAGAAAAATTCATTATTCTTGGTTATCTTGAAAAACTACATTAACAGTAGAAAAAACCATGACAATATTGGATGTGCAGAGACATTGACACGAGCATTCTTTATGTGGTGTTTTGATCATTTTCTTCTTGCGGATTCTAATGAAAGAGCAGACAAGCATTAGGTTTTATTTTTGGATGATTTAGATAGAGTTGGGGAATATGATTGGGGTATATCTTCGTTAGGTTATACCTATAAATTTCTTGATGAATGGTCAACCAACGGTAAGGATTTTTCTGGCATGGTTATGGTAGTTGAGTATTAGTACTATTATTACTTCCGCAACATGCAACCCTTGCTTTGTCAGACACCGGGAGGATATTATAATGTTTTTCCAAATATTAGTCTCTTTAAGAATATTAACATTATATCAAGGAAGAAGAGGAGGCCAAAAGGATACTAGGAAACACTCAGTCACAAGCGCAAGAATACAAATTGACACTAGAACAAGTGCATCATGTTTTTGGCAACCACGGTTAGACAGTGAATATGTTGTGGGAGAAAAATATGAATACGCGCTACAAGTATCCAAAAGGAGAGTTTTGTTTTTTGACCTGAATGACAACACAAGAGTTAGTTGTTACTTGGTTAAGAGATTTCATAGGAAGATTGTAGGTGAGATTGTAGTCCCAGCAAATCCTATGAATTTGCAATCAGTTGAGGACGGAGGGAATATAGATGTAGGAACCGACTATTATGCAGCCACAGAGGATCAATATAACACTTGGTGGAAGAAGAAGAGTGTTGTAATTATATCACTGAGGCGTAACGTTCACAGAACATCGATGAGATAGCACTGGGTAGATCATCTGTTCCTCGTCATTTGTTTCCTAGTCATCCGCCTCCTGACATGATGTCACAGACATATACTTATGACACACAGAATGAGCCCCTGTGACATCTGCCAGAAATAGATTTTAGCATATCATTTTCTAATGAAGCCGGTGTAGCAAATCCATTACCATTTCCAAGGATTGCTTGTCCGTATAACTTTCGGGAGATGAGTTTGACAGTAATAAGTGCATTTACATTTACATTTATACTCATTTTCATTTTAAGTTTCTTGAATATTTAACTAAATCTCTCTAGTTTATACTTGTAGGAGGATTACTATAGGTTTATGGAACTACAATGTTCATTCGAGCTTGGAGCTCGTAAACTCGTATGGACTGAGACATACCGAAGAGCTACAACTTCATGTTCCTCATATGGCATATCTACATCTTCTTCAGTACCATATATCCAATCCAAAATACCAAACAATCCAGATGGGGCTACATCACAAGACCTCACATTGGGCGGTACATATGAATGGCTTATAGGTCAACAATTTTACACTTCTACGGTCGAAGATGGAGATACTACATCACAAGATCAACAACAACATCACTAAGGCAATGAATTTACCGATGTGTTGTTGGCGAAAAGCGAGACTAATATTTTTTATGACACTCAGTTCACCCAACAACAACGACAACCCCATAATTTCTTTGACCTGAATTAAAATACTTTTCGTAGTGTTTACGAAACCATATGGAGTATGATTTGTTTTTTATGGAGTGTTATACTTTTAAGTGTTATTTATTTTATGGAGTGTTATTTGTTTTTTATGGCGTGTTTGAAGTTTTTTTTTTTCATGTATGTTGATTTATAAAAGATAATTTTATTCGTTGTATTAGGTACACTATGCAGGAAGCTTTGAGAAGAATTTTGTTCGGCCTTCCGAATGATGAAGATGATTTTGAGACTAATGTTCTAGCAGTCGCTACACTTTTGGATTCACAGAGAAGGCAAGGAATACATCAAACCGTCCCGAATGAAGTCAAGATTCATCAGAGGGTGCATAGAAAACGTGTAGATGCCGATGCTCGTATGATGCAACAATACTTTAACTTCAATTTTATGTATGGGCCAAAGAAGTTCAAAGGTCGGTGTGCTTTGCCTCCTCCCCTTTTTCTGAGAATTTTAGAGCAAGTTTGTGATTATGACCATGCTTTTAGCCAAAAAAATGATGCTTGCGGTATTGCTGGTCATGCTCCATATATGAAAATGGTTGCCGTCATGAAACATTTTTCCAAAGGTGTTGCACCCGATTCCTTAAATGATTACACCCAAATGGGAGCGACCACAATCTACTATTATACTATGAAGTTTATGGATGCAATTATTTGGATTTATAATGGTTGATACATGCGTCATCCTACCGCTCAAGATATAAAAAGGATTTCGGCAGAAAATGAAGCTCGAGGATTTCCTGGGATGCTTGGTAGTTTCGATTATTTTCACTGGGAATGGAGAGCATGTCCAATGGACCTAGCAGGATCCCACTGCCGCTATAAGTCATATTCCTCGGTTGTTTTGTAGGCGGTAGATTCATATGATAGATGGATATGGTATTCCTATTTTGGGTTGGTTGGGCATAACAATGACCTTAATGTCTTGCATGCTTCGGGTTTTTTCGATAGACAACTTAATGGTGTATCACCTCCTTGTCATTATCAAATCAATGACAGGAGCTACGACAAGGGGTACTACCTAGGAGATGGTGCATATCCTATGTATGGTTGCATTGTGCAAGCGTAGAAACCCACCTCAACCAATAGAGAATATCTTTTCAATCAATACCAAGAAGCCAAAAGGAAGGATATAGAACATGCATTTGAAACCTTGTCGCAATTATAAAATATCGGATATGAAGGAAATTATGAGGGGGGTGCTTGGTAATGCATAATATGTGTGTTGTGATGGAATATCACAATGAGGAATGGGGGAGGATCACGGGAGATGAACCTCAACCGCCAATTTAAGGAAACGTAAGGCTAGATCCTCATGTATTGTAAAACCCTGTGATTTGGGAGGAACTTCGCTTGGAACTCACTACACACATTTGGAACCGACATGGAGAAGGTTTGAGAGATGGTGATATTCCAAACATGGTGATGGATGACGCCTTGCCGGAAGTTCATGAGGGTATAACCGACCTGGATACCGATGAAGACCAATATGACCCTCAAGGAGATGGTGCATTGGATGAGAATGGAGAGTAAATTTCATATTCACCAATTTATTTCACCATAAATACTCTTTTTATCGTTCAAGCACGTTTTCATTAATTAGACATTTTAATTAGTTCTTGTAATAACTTCGTAATACTCTTTTTTTCATTTAAGTACGTTTACAATTACATTACATATTTAACTAGAACTTCATAATACTTCTTCATGCATATACTTCATTCAAATCAACTTCGAGCTCCACCAAATATCTCCAAATTGGTGGTATGAATGAACGGAATTCTATGATCCGCTTGGTATGCAATCATAGCATCTTCACGATTACCATTTGATTCCATTAATGAGACGACAAAAAGCTTAACGCTTGATGCTTGCTAACCGACATTGTAGTTGTTTTCGGCATCTTCCATTAGCATTACCATTGATTCTCACAAATTCTTCAAGAATTTGTTCTCAAAAAATGTTACATGTTTGAGACGTTTCTAAAGGATTTGTGTTGTTAATTTTGCGAAAACTTCTCACCAAGTCATTGTCTTCGGTAATTGAGAATCCAACCATGCTTGAATTTTGAATTGAGAATTTAGGAGAAGAAGAAGAGAGTGAAACTTCACAAGTTTGGGGTGGGGATTTTGAGTTCATGTTTTGAGTTTATATAGGGAGAAGAAATGATCTGAGTTTGGGATGGAAATGTAGTCGTTAAAAAAGCGTTGAACCAAACAGCTCCCCAGCGCTGAACAGAACAACGCTTTGCCTAACAGCTGCAAGATAAAAAAATAGTTGTTATTTTCGACGGCTGGTAAGGAAGTGTTGTACCATTCCGCGCATCAGATCAAGATGACCGTGAAATCTCAACGGCTCGGATTTAATGGATGTTTGAAATATTAACAACTATATTTTCAGGCTACCCTATAAATAGAGAACTACTTCTCCTTCATCCCTCACACCAAAATCAATTGATTCTCTACTTCATTGATTTTCTTCTTCTTCTTCACATGATTTTGTTCACACAAAATTATGGCACACTGTAGTAGAAAAGAGGATGAGGCACTAACTTACGGTCGGGTTATAGCAAGCAACGATCTGACTAAAGGAAAACATCAAAAAGGTCCAATATTTTGGAAGAAGATTATTGAAGAGTAAAAAAAATTCCTAGTGGTACCGAAAGGGATAAAAAGTCATTGCAATCAAGGTGTAACACGTTGAGATCCGAAGTGAGAAGATATATTTCATATATTAGGCCCTACTTCCGAAACAGACCTACGGGATTGACAATCCAGGATTATGTAAGTACTTGAAAAAAAAATTGATGTTTTTTTTTTTCCTATTTTGATCTCTTTTTTCTTTCTCTAAATTTTTTCTTTCATTGTTTCTCTAATACATTTTTTTCCCAGTATTATCATGGAAAAAATAATTATGAAGCAGAATTTAAGAGACTTTGGAAACATGAATCGGTTTTCCAGATTTTGAAGACCTATCAACCCGACTACAATCCTGAGGTGAATAATGATGTTGGAGTTGGTATTTCCGCCCAACCTACTCAAGACAGTCAACATACGTAAGACAATGAAGCTGAAACATCCACTCCAGTATCTATGGATGAAGATTTGGAGGATATGGCAGAGTTTGGTAGCTCATCATCTACTCGTAATTCTGAAACCTCAGACATATCTCGTAGAAGACGTTTTTTCGAACAAACAGATGATGTTAGACATGCAGGAAGAGATAATGCAAAGAAAATGACTCGTGAGGCTAAAGCATCGCAGAGAGCAGATGGCAGAATGGATAAGCTCATCAAACGTCTTGAAAAATCACAAGAACAAAGGGTTTCCAAGTATGAAACAGGGGAAGAGTACCTCAAGAAGCACATGGAAAACTCTGACACAAACACAACAAAGGGAAGCTGACTTGAAGATCCTATGCCAAAACTTGAATGAAGTAGAGGAATTTACAAACTATGGAAGAACGAGATTTTGGTCCGTAATGGATTACCACCAATCCCTTAAATTAAAGTGATATATTAGTAATAATTCAAGTTATTTAAAAGTTCATTTTTAATTAAGTTATTTAAGCTATTTAGAAGTAGGATTTCAATTTCAATGTACTTTTTTATTTTTTAAGTTACTTAAGTTATTTTAATTCAATGTAATTTTTGAATTTCTTTAAAAAAAAAGATGTTTTTAGCAATGTGACGAAAGATATTCTCTTACTTTGGTAAATTTTCAAATTTTGAAACAAACAACCATTGGAACAAATTGTCAAATATTTCACAATTCAAAATTTGAAAACATAGTCGTTGATGATATAAACTAGGTGTAGGAAGAAAAAGGAAACATTTAAAAATTCAGAATTTGAAGAAAATAGCCGTTGTGGTGTAGGAAAAAAAAAGGGTCAAGCGTTGTATTGTGCTGAATACAAGCGCCTGTGTCTGGCGCTGAATAGTTCAGCGCAGATGCCCTGGAATATTCGTTCAGCGCTGAACCATTCAGCGAAAAGATCATTTTTTTTGTTCAGCGCTTCAATCTCGCTGATAGTTGAACTGCGAGCACATGCTGGAAGAGAGAATCTAATGTTAACAAATAGACCACATTTCTTTTTGAACTGCAACACTTTTCTGCTAAAGCCTGGTTACTGTTCGTAGGTAACAAATCCGCGCTTGTCAAAAAGTTTTCTCTTACATAGAAAACCAAAAAAAATTCAACCTCGTTGAAGAATCTCATACTTTCTCGTTCTCGCTAACTAAAGTTACTTAACTGATTAGTAAAGAGAGAAATGATCGTGAATTGCTAGACATAATCATATCAAAAGAAGGTCAAAAGAAAAGTAAAAGCCCAAGTTTATCAACCGTGACTTGTGCCGAAATTGAAACACATTTCCAATCTAGACCAGTGTTATTACTGCTATTTCTAACTTCCTTTAACTACCAACAGACTTTCTTATTACCTTCATTTACTCTATGTTCCATGGCTGAATTTAAACTACTTCACTCTTACCACTGCTTCCTCTTCTTCATTACTTTAATCTCCCTATTAACCATTTCTTGTCCACAAGCTACATATAGTAATGACCAACAATGGACGGAGGAAAAGCTTGATGGTGATATTAATATTGTTCAAACTAGAGGATTTTCAGGAAACAAGAGCTGCGATTTATCGTCTGGAGAATGGGTTTACGATCGATCCTACCCTCTCTATGATTCGGGTACATGTCCCTATATAAGTACAGCATTTAGTTGTCAACCGAATGGACGACCCGATTTTGATTACGAGAAATGGAGGTGGAAACCATATGGTTGTTCAGTTCCAAGGTAAGTTATGTGCAAAACAGTGTCAAACTTAACGTGCTTATAATTTACCCATGTAGACATATATATCAAGGGTGTTTTGGTTCATCAATACAGGTTTCATGCACTTGATTTTCTTGGAAGAATGAGAAGGAAAAGGATAATGCTGGTCGGAGATTCTATCACAAGAAACCAATGGGAATCTTTAGTATGTTTGATCCAAGCAGTGATTCCGCAGGATAGAAAGACCGTCACGTATGACGGTCCAACCATGGCATTCCACGCAAAGGTGATTAACATGTTTTTAATGAGTTAATGAATTAGATATAAGATTTCAATTACAGTATTTAACAAAACAAATTGAGTTCAAATGTGTTGTTAGGATTTTGACACAACAATTGAGTTCTGTTGGGCTCCATTTCTAGTAGCTCTGAAAGGAGGAAACAAAGAAAGAATTCTACATTTGGATTCAATTGAAGAAAATGCGAAATACTGGAGAGGCATCGATGTTTTAGTATTCGATTCAGCTCACTGGTGGATGCACCTCGGCAGATGGAGTTCGTAAGTATCAGTTCGTCCTCCTAATTGAAAGGCCTCATACTACTAGCTTGCACAAAACCCATTATGGTGTGCTTTACTGCTGCAGGTGGGAATTTTACATGGAAGGAAGGAGCATAATGACAAACTTAAATCCAATGGTTGCTTATGAAATAGGGCTTACTACATGGGCAAAATGGGTCGATTTAAATCTCAATCCACGGGAAACGCGTATCATTTTTCGAAGTATCTCGCCTCGACATAACAGGTGAATAGCACTATGGATACTGTTTTTTTGGTATAAGTGCATGAGCTAATGCATAGTTTCTTAATATCTACAGAGAATTTGGCTGGAAATGCAACAACCAAAGAGAACCTCTCAAGTTCTTTAATCATCAACAATCTCCTCGAACACCTGAGCAACTTCTAGTTCTGAAAAAAATACTGAAGAAGATGAATTTTCCAGTTTACTTGCAAGACATAACAAGAATGTCAGCTCTCCGGTTAGACGGTCATCCATCAATTTATGCGCGCGAGGTAGAGCATCATCGACGTAATAAGAGAATAAAACAACCCATAAGTTACTACTATTCAGACTGTAGTCACTGGTGTCTTCCGGGTGTTCCTCATGCTTGGAATGAAATGTTAAATGCAATACTTTAAAAGTTTGACAAAAACAATAGAAACTACTAGATATGTCATATGTGTTTTTCTTGAGTGCATTTGAAGTTTTATTATCACTCTAATAATTTCTTCACTCCTTTTCTTTCAAGTAGTGGGAAAAATGATTTCATGTGTAAACTTTTAACATGTTCTCTTTCACATTGGGTCTTAAGTCTTGGCAGCGCACGGTCTACGTTCGCTAATTAAATCCGGCATAATCAACAGGGTTAAGACGGATAACGAACTCGCTAAACAAATTAGGGTGAACTAGAACAGGAAATTTTTTGACAACTTCATGTATTCATTCAAAAGATATGTGCATCCTTTTCTGGCCGTTTAGCTATCCTTTGGTGTAGTAGTGCTACGGTTTTGGCATGAACCTTCTCCTTAAACTTTCAATCTCTCTAATAGTCAATCCAAAAGACTTCTCCAAGAGTTCTTCATTAATCCCAGATCCAAATATGGCTGTGGAAATTCTCATTAGTCCTGGATTTTGACTACTAAAACTCCCAAAAATCGTCGCAGGTGAATCCCCTACATTCATTTGAAAGTGAACTAGGCCTTTAGGAAAGACCATAACTTCTCCTTTGTTAATCACTTTTGCAAAAATCCTGTTTGAAGTATCTACAAATCCCGAATAAATCGTTCCCTCTAAAACGAGTGCAACCTCAGTTGCTCGCGGGTGGAAATGTGGAGGGTTAATGCTTCCAACACCAAGATCTGCTCGAACAAATGACATTCCCAGCGTGTTTAGTCCCGGAAAATTTGTCGGGTTCACCGATGTCGCTGCGATTCCTGTTGCGGAGAAGTTACCAGCATGCTTTACACCTGAAAAAATAAAATCGTTGACAGTTGCTTCTGATGAATTCTTGCATGAGAAACTTGTGAGATGGGATGATCTTGTCGACCCCGGTTTTGTTTCCGGAATGCAAAAGTCTTGTGCGGGATCTGGGTCGGATGCTAAGGTTGAGTGTATGTTCAGGAGGAATACAAATAACAAAACTGTTGCCTTCATTTTGTAGGCAATCCCTTTCCCTTCTCTAGTCTTTGCTATGTATATGTAGACTTTGATTGCATCTTAAACTCCTTTTAAGTTTTAACTCTAGATGATAAGAAAGTGATGGCTTACCCGATTCGGTGGTTGTTGATTATAATTATTGGGTATCATAGCATGATGGCATTATCCATTGCTTTGGAGACAAGGAAATGCAGAGGATTAGCTCCACCTACTCCCACTACTAGCACTCAGTTGATTCTTTTAACACGCTTATAATTGTTTCTCGTTAGGAAAATAAGTTAGGATTCCAACTATTATTTTCTCCTAGCTTTTGGAGTTACTGCCCAACCCCACACTGACTACCCTCTGAAGCCGGAGATGGTTGATTCTTAAGAAAGCTCCTAGCAAAAAAAATACACAGCATTGCCGTGTCCAGAGATGTCCAGAGAACCAAATTGTCTGGTTACTTGAACTTGCACTCACACTCCTAATCCTAGCTGCAGTCCTTCCATTAGAAAGCAAAACTCTAATGTCTTTAAAATTGCCACCATGAACAAAGAAACGAATATAGAGGTCGAAGACACAAGGGTATCCTGGAATTAAGACGATGCATACCGTCAGAGAAGAAATAGTACATCATCTCAGAACTCGAAACCATCCTGGAATTAAGACGATCCACCACGATTCAGTAGTTGTCACCTCCCTAAATGGTTAACATAAAACTCACCTCTTAAACAAATAGTACATCATCAGAAATCTTATACAAGCCTAACACGACTACTCATATCAGAACCCGAAATCATTTACCACTCCTATCTGAACCCGTTTACTGTTGGAATGTATGACCCAAAAAAACGTCCTTCCCTACCAGATCAGACATGGCATGGTAAATAAATAAACTTAATTACAAAGCTAGAGCCAGAACCAGCAGGTTACAATCGCACAACATTATTGCTTAAATATATATGATTAAAACCCTCTTTAACATCTATTTCTCTATGTATAAACGAAGAAACAAAGATGAGACATAACCCACTAGGTATAACAAAGCAATCCATTTTGCCTACCCTTCCAAGGAAACAATCACCTGAGAACTTTTTTTTTGTTATTTTGTTTTTTGTTCTCTCTTTTTGATAATAGGGGATGTAATAAAATGAGAATCTCCTAGAAATTAATTGAATGTTGAGGATAATCAGCAAACTCATCTTATTTCACATTAGACTCAGATGCAGGTTCTTGTTCCCAAGTGACTTACTCTTCCACTTCAAGAGCTGTTTGTTCTCCTCAATAACCTCAGCCTTTCAGTTGTCTTTTGTGCCTTAGTAGGGGGTTTTTCTTTCATCAGTTCTTGCAGCTGTACATACACAAAGAATCATATTATTTACTACAAACATTCGTTGGGTTATAGGTGATGCATAGTTAGTAATGGATCCTGAGAGAACGTCTTTACAAGACGAAAACACTAGATCACCAAGAAAAAACAGTTCGTTTACGAAATACACAGCTTTTGTTGCCACTGCCTCTTAATGGGGCTTAATGCTGCATACAACTGACACTTGGAAATAGTGCTACGCAAACTGTAAAATTGCATTCTAGGTCTCCCGTCAAATATAAAGAATGTCATCTTAGTTGCTAAATGAAGCATTATATAATAACCTGAAGGAGATCACTAGAAGTGAACGTTTAGAGAAGTATAGTGATAAGTACCTGCAGTCGTCTCTTCTTTTCCACCTCCGCCTGTTTTATATCAACGTCTCCAAATCAGTACAACAGTGGTAAATAAAATACCAAGAAAGCAGTCATAAAACAGGTAAAAGCTTATTTATGATATTAACGACATTACGTACAGCGCTCACCAGAGACTGCTTGAGACGCGCATTCTCTTCCTTCAGTTGATTCAGTTCTGCTTCTAGCTCCACTGTATACGCCTGCATAGATAATAATAAGTACACTTGGCTTATTCACTCGTTCATAACAGATGTATCTTTGTTTGTTGAACTATGGATTAAGAAATTAGAACAAGTGAACAACATGCAAATCCATTGTAGTCCAGCCCGGTTAGGATACCTGGCTTTCACCCAGCCGACCTGGGTTCAAATCCTGGCAATGAAACTTTCATTTTTTGCCTTCTCTGACGAATTACAATACAAGCTAAATTCAGTAGTAGCACATCAATCTCTATCAGAAGCTCTAACCAATATCATGGGTCCCTAGACCTAGTTGTATTCTATCCTGGCAATGTTGCTGAATATCTATTTAGTACAAGCAGAATGCAATCATTCCACAGAGTACATAAATTTGAACCAGATCACCAATGCCTTCAGCCTTTATTAGTTTTTTTGTTTTTGTTGGGTATTTGTAAACAACAGCTATGCCAGTCATCAGAGATTCCTACTTGGTAATATCACATACACATCAGAGATTCCTACCAAACAATATGCAAATCCATCAGAGTCACCAGAGATTCCTACCTAGTAATATCACATACACATCCATTCAGTTCTATACTACCAATGTTTCAAAAAGAGAAATCCCTACACAGAACTTGTTACTCATATACCATATGAGCAGATAAAAGGATATTTGAAAACACTGAAAAAACTAACACGCAACTCTTAAATCACCTAAGCAAGCACGTGCCAATTAAAAGGAAATACGACTTGAAAACAATTTAGCATGTGAAAATAGAAGAAAGAGAAAGATATAAAAGATACCCGTCTTCGCATATAATCTGATACATCTATCCTTTTGCTTTGATCCATTCTCTCTACACCTTTCTAACCTTCTAAGTCACTCTAGAGCAAAAACTTGTAATGGAAAGACAGGTTTCTAATCTTCTTAGGGCAAATAGAGAGACTGAAGAGGGAGCATAAATTCTCTTAAGTAAGAGTAAGATTATGCCCAAAACACAAAAAGGGACACCACAATGTTTCATCATGCCTTATCTGGATACACTCATCTTAATTAATTTTTTCATCAATTAATGCCTTTCCAATTTCGTCTATAAATTGGATTGATACGTGTTGTAGGTGGATTTTTGATTCTTGTCCCTAACTAGATACATTCACTCTATCTGTTTTAATTCACATCCATATATACTTTTTCAGTTTGATTGATACGTGCCATTTGAGTAATATCCAACTCATTAACAAGTAAGTCACTCAGTCGACACCTAAGGCAGCAAGTACATCTTTTGGGAGAGAATCGGACATGCATTAGTACTATCCTCCGGGACAAATATCTAACCAACTGACGACCTTAAAACCTTATGTGATTTCCTCACACTAATTCATATGGATGTCAGATGAGTGACAGCACGAGTACCTGGCCATGGTTGTGAGTCTGAGACAACAAAAAGAAGGTGGCCCGAGATTGTTCGCTGTCTCAGACTCATCCAGATAAGCATATCACTCTATGTACTGTTTCCACACAGACCATTCAGTCCTCATTTTTTTCAATTTTGAAACCTTGACAACAATCAATGGACCCACATATGCAATTCAAAACTTTTATGGCATTTTTGTTCGTAGTTGAATGAATATCAAAAAAATAAACCAAATATGTACCTGCTTTCTAGCTCTAGACCTCGCTGCAGATTCTCTGTTTTTGATCATTCTTCTTTGTCTTCTCTCCACAACTTTCTCAACTGGGCCGTCTATAATCCTCTTCCTTCCTCTCATTCCTCCCATTTGATCCAATCCATACTGATTAGTGCTTTCCATTTGATTCCCACACATACCATCAGAGGACACTGGACTTACAGGTGACCCTAGGGCCAGCGTCTGTGCTGCTGCAGCATAACCACCTCCAGCACCACCATTCCCTACCCTTCCACTAAAACACACACCACTAGATTGAAAACCACCATTTCTCTTCCCACCCCCACCAAAATTCGACGTTTCTCCAACACCAACTCCGGCATGTGGAAACCCTTGGTAAGCTGTTGGAATACCGCCTGAAACACCATTTCCAACAGTTCGGTGATCTGGAAATCCAAGACCCATTACAGGTCCCATTCCAAAATTTGGGTCTACACCAGCAGTGGTAGTTCCAGGGTAAACCCCATATTGTTGTGGCCCACCTGGTGTAGGTGCTGCTGTGGGTGGTGGAGTTTGTGACTGTAGTAACTGATGCTGAGCTGAAGTACCACAAGCTTCCCGAACTACCCCTGCTCTAACTAAGAAATCTTCTAAAGTCATTTCCCCAAATGTAGGTTGACGATGGGTAGTCCCGGAATTCCCGACATTATTAAGTTGTTGTTGCTGCTGTTGCTGCTGCTGTTCTCTGTGAATCTCACCCCAAACTTCTTCAACAGTTTTTCTACAGAGTGAGCCTGGAAGAGAGATGGAACCTTGACGAGGTAAACTTGGATGAGATTTTAAGGTTTTGGGGTCATTTTGATTTGTTGGTAATGTTTCACTATTTGAATGAACAGCTTGATTCTCTTCAGCAGTCCATATATTTGATAAGAACTCATCCATATTCATTGACCCAAAATTCTTCCCATTTTCCGATAAAGTATGTTGAAACTCATCTAAGGTTAACGAATATATTGAAGATTGTCTTCCTAATGAAGATAATGTATTATTATGATGATGGGTTTTTGATGATGTACCATTGTTGTTGTTATGATCATCTTGTTGCATTGGCTGTGATGATGGTGCTGAATCTACTTCACCATGAGTTAGGTTTTGATCTGATTCTGAAACCATGGTTGTAATAACTAAAGATTTAAGACACTGTAGGTCTAGACTGTCTAGTAGATTTGTGAGCTATGTTTTGTGAATACGATCAGAGAGAGTTGCTACAGTTCTGTGAATTCAGAGTCTGCAAAAATGAAATAAAAGAGTGTCAGGCCGAGTATTTCCTTCTTTTTTAAAAAAAAAAATCGGGAGTGAACAAGAGATGGTAGAAGAAGGAAACAAGATTCTCTGATTTTCATCAGGATTCAATTCTAATTACTCCCTTGAGTCTTCATTAAGCTACTAATTAATACTGTGACCTATAATTTATAAAGAACAAAAGTAGAAGTATTAAGTATCTGCCAAGAACACTATTTTAGTATTTTTGCTCAAAACAAGGAACCAAGAAAGGACACGAGTCAGACATGCAAAACAATGAAAATAGTTGTTACAGAATCAGACAACTCGTTTTTTGAAACTAGCAATCTTTTCCTTTCCTGTGATACTACTGTCTATTCAATTTCAAACACACTTCTTGATTAACATTGCTAAACTGTAATTAATCAATAAGGACTTTTAGGTGAAACAAATTTCTGCAGTAAACATAGTTTCAAACCTTTTTTTTGGCCCCACAATTAATCTGAAAGGGGAAGGAGATGGCCCCACGCTAAAACTGAAAAAGAATTGTGGGCCCTTGCCCCCACAGTATCAGTAATTTAATATCCGAAACTAATTGATGAAACATTGTGAAGATCATCAGAAGATTCAGAACCCTATTCTTTGATTTCAAGCATCCAAAATGATTTTGAAACCAGAGTAATTTTGTGGTAGATGATTTTATGTCCGGGAAAATAAGGCATTGCATGTCGGAATATTAGGTATAGAAGAGAGAGGTAAAAAGGCAGTACAAAGAGGTACAAGATACATACAGTACGTGATATTTTTCATATTTTATGCATAAAAAAGATTACTGTCACTGGAAATGGAATAGATTGGGAATCGAGAAGGTAAGATGCTTTCCTCTTTTGGTTAGTTTTACTCAAAAATATCTCAGTGGCAACTCCGTAAAAATATTTAACGTTCCGATCTAAGTTTTTACTCCGGCTACGCAAGAAACACATCATTAAGGTAAATCACAGTCAACACACTAATATAAATGTAATCCAATCATCACTGGAACATAAAAGTTTGGGTTTGATTCTTACTTTTTTAGGTTTTGGATAAATAGTAGTCGAGCTGGATCGATGAAGATTGTAGTAGAAGTAGTGTATAGCGGAATGTCAAGAGTATCTTGCAAATCAAAACTAGCTAGCGAGCCACAATCATAATTATACTGTCACCACCGATGAGGATATTCGAATCAAAACACAAAACTGCATTTCTTCTTCGTCTTTTCTTTGGTTACTTCACAGTATTGAAGAAATTTCGAATATATATATAGTTCCCAGCAACGGTAACTTCAAATCATAAGAATGGATCCTGAGCGAGAAAACGATGTTTAGAGAGAGAGACAGATAAAGAGAGCTGCTTCACCAAAGCATTTTCTTCGTCTAATGACGTTTTATATTAAAGTTTGGAGAGAAATGGTGAGAGTGAAGTTGGTTTTAGTCCTAGTAGTGCTACAAAGTTTTCTTGCATTAGTACTGTGACGACCATGGTTATCCCAGTAATGTGGGGTCCACAAAGGGGAGGGTTAGGTCAATTAAACTGAATTTCATAGAAAGCGTTCAGATCCGAGCCCCAGCCCTTGATGCACATAAAAAAAAGTTTGCAACCTCGAGCACCTGATTGACACGTTTAAGACGCGTGTCGATCAGACACCCTCTCTTTAAACTTTGTTAGGTTAACACGTGTCGACCTTTAATAGTTGAACTCTACAAAAGAGGATTCCTCGTTGCACGTGCGATTTCTGACACTTCTCAATCTATTGGCCGGACTACTCTGGTTAACCTTTACTATTGTTAATCTAATTTTCTAGTGAGTCGTCGAGCGGGTCTACAAGGCCGTCTTACGGGTTAGGAGTGCCCCAGGCGAGTTTAAATTACGAGACTTTTCTATGTGTCATTAGGATAACTCATATGGTATGGGGGTAAAAACATCCATAAGTTGAAGAGTATCCACATATATATATATGGATCCTCGCTATTTATTGGAGACAAAACCCACCGTGGAAACAAAAATAAGAAATTAGTCCATCCGGCCACTCTTTGTCCGGATTAAAAAAAAAAAACTCATCCGTCTAAATTTTGGTGGATCCCAAAATCTGAAATTTGCAACGCTTACAAATGTTACAAATGGCATAGAACCGTTGCTATGTTTTAGGAACACTTATATTTGTTGCTATTTACGTCATTCAAAAAGGTAAGACTCCCATCCGGTCATTGAGTTGTCCGGATGGGTAAAATGAATTTTGTTGCATCCGGTCATTAAGTGACCGGATGGGAGAAAAAAAAAAAAAAAATACATCCGAACACTCAATGTTCGAATGTTGTATCCGGTCATCCAATGATCGAATGGACCCTCTACATCAACCCCCTCAAATCAGTGGAGTTCCTAATGGAGTTGATGGTTTTATGGACTCTTAAAAACATCATAGTAGCGCTTTTTGGTCCATATCTTGTGAATTATCCAAGATTTATGGATGATTTTACTTTCATAGGAGTTGCCCTTAAATCAAGAATGGAAGGAAAATTTAAGTTCAGAAAAGATAGATTTATATATTAAAGCGATAATTTGGATTTATATTGGCACCTAACAATCTGGGTTGTAAACTTTAAAATTGGACTATTAACTATTAACATATACTTAGTGATGCTCATCGTTGTTTAAAAGTATTTTGTAACAATTATAACCGTTACAAGCTTCTATTACGATAATAATTGTGACAGAATCATTTAGTGACATTTATAATCTTTATCAATTAACTACCGCCTAATTCACCTACCCCTTAAGACGCTGTTAGTCTACACTTACTGTCTAAACACCCTCGGACATGTAGGCTAACTTTAGAAATAATAATAATTTACACTCCCTCAATCTCAGAAAAAATGATCGTGAAACACGGGAATAGTAATTTTTTGAAACAGTTCTACTAAAGGACATCTAGATAATTTTAAAATCATCTACTCTCACGAAAAGGTTCCGAGCATTCATGATTAGCATTGTCATCACTCGCAAACACAATTCTTTTGACAAACTTTCGGCTCAAGGCTATAGTTTTGGCACTTTGGCTTTCTCGATGCTTAATGAACCGGGAATAATATAGTGGATTTCTTGAAAAGGCTACATAATCACCTATCTAGGTTTGATGTCAATGCTAAACAATATAATTTTTTTCTTTCACAGATTAGGGATGGTAATACAAAAGGCGTTGGCTTTTTCCCAAATGCATTACACTGACTATAAACATTAATCAATATAGGTGCCGATTATGAGATTAATGAAAATCTCTTACGGACAATATTTTATTTCCTCTTTTCTTTTCTTTTTTCTTCTACAACTATTTTAACAAATCAGAAACAGTAAGTAATAAATTATACAGATATGTGTCGGTTTATCGATTTTTCTTGTACTGTGTAATAAAAACAAAAACTTTGTGGCTTTATGTGACTGTAATGAGTGATAAAAACAAAATTTATATGCGAAAACCAAGATGGTGTTAATTTAAACATGTCAAAAAAAAGTTACCCTTATAATAACAATTTTTTTCTTTTACCACCTTTGTTATCAATATTACATCCTTGATAGAGAAAATGTTTAACCGAATAAACATGGATTACTAAAACAAAATATCTTCGTCTTTTTTTTTGTCCGAACGCTTGCTAAACCGTATTTGTTATTGCTATCACCACTTATCATCACAACTCTATCAGTGCCAATAGTTTTGTTAACTTTTTTGTATTTATTACATTTACGACACCCGTTTCTCTTTCATTTAAACCTCACCTTCATCGTCTTTAGCATGAAGTGTGATCCATAATTTTTTTGTATGATAGGTTATTAAGTATTTTGACAAATATTATACTAACAAATTGATTTTCTTTTCTAACTATTGGTCAAATTATGACAGTTTATTATTAAAACAATTAATCTATTTTTTAATTGAACGAAAAGGAAGCCTAACTACATTATAATTTCATTAAAATAATAGCTTTGGGACCAAAAAATATTATTTTAGCGAATTTTAGCTTGCATAAGCTTAGTTGGGATAAAAGAATTTTATTATTTTAACGAGTATAATTTTAAAGAAGTCATACTATATTATGATTATCGTTAAAAGATCGGCTCCTTAATAATATGAAGTAGATCAATCATTTAGGTGCAAGGGTTCATTAACAATTTCATCAATAAAGATTAGAGGAACAAAAATGATTAATGGAGTATGAGAAAGAAACTCAATATCAAAAACTTCATTAAAATAAAAAATAAATGTTAATTTTTTGAAAAGGTTTGTGGATATTTACACTAGTATTTAAACTTATTGCAACTTTTTACGATGAGTAGAATATGTAAAATCGAGATAATAAATAGGCAAAACCAAAACCTTAATAATTTGTATCTCAATAACTTAATTAACCACTCAATCTTATTATCTTAGGCTTTTGGGTTGGAAATGCATTTGGTTTATTTTGATACCATACTGTTACAATCGTTTTTGGTGATGTATATTTATATCCAGCAACATTCTTTCTGAAACTCTAATATCAACTTGCTCGTATTTGGTCCACTGAGACCAATGTGAGCAAGATATTTGTTTTTATTGAGTTTTTAGTAGATCAACTAATTAAGATGTCGCAAGAAGTTTTGTTTTCCTTAAGTTTTTATAATAGCACTTTACTCCTTATATAAAAATTGGGCACATTTATAATATTTAACTCTTTCTCTTTGTGATTTACAAATAATTGGTAGTATATTTATTTGTACATGGGTTTGATTTAGTGGTGTCAACGGGTCTGGGTGATAACTATCTAGGACCGGAACCGGTTATCGTATTCAGTTCTGGGTTCCAACGGTGCTGGTCCGGTTTCTAAATTAGTAGACCTCGAATCGGTCCCGTTAAAAACATCAAATACTCGTTAGGTCCGGATATCTATTGAGATCTAAAATCAACTATATTGTTTGCTAAATCTTTTTTATATTCATCATGTTGGCTTGAAATTAACAACTTTTTTGATAGAGTTAATGTTAAATCTATGTAAATGCTTTAATTATGACTAAATGTAAGAAGAAAAATGTGAATGAAAAAAAAAAATCTAAGCAAAACTAGATGAATTTTTTGCATTTTAGATAAAACTAACAAACAAAATGACAAATATATGGGTTCCCTATACCCACTGGTATTTGACGGGTAATAATACTTATTATGACTTGAAAGCTAACAGTTCCTAATGATTCTACCCGTCAGGTAACAATATTTTTAATGGATCCAATTTTAGGATCCGGAACCAGACCCGATTCGTCTGGATCTGGTTCGATTCTGGGTAATCGGGTACCCATTGGCAGCTTTATTTGGATTTGCTTGTATTTGATGTTCTTTTTCTTCTAAACAATTTACTTGTATTTTAATATTCATTTTTTTCTGAATAATCATGTAATCACTATTTTGCTTTGAATGAAATGTAATTTGGTTGTTCATCAACAATAAAAACAAAAAGAAAAACGTATTTGATGTAAAACTTTTGAAGGCTCTCACATTTATCTTTATCCAAACACATTAGTTAATCGGGATTATAAGTTAACCTTGTTAACAACATGTTTGGTTTTGTGGATTGGGACTTACGCGATTCCAATAACTAAATTATAAGGAACATTTCCTAAATTACAGATAAAGATAGTTGGTTGGAAAGATCCACTCAAATCATTATGAAATTCATACGTGTATTAGTACATGATGTTTTTTATACCTTGAAATCTTGTGTTTTACATCATGAATCAAAATGCATCAAATTAGAAGCTATGATTCCATATCGTTGTGATAATTTTGATAGCAATAATAACACAAGAAATAAAAATTCTTCCGAAAATAAATTAATAACAAAAATCTTATGAGTTTTATGTTTGATTCAATACAGATAGCATCATTAGCGAAATGCAGACTTCTAGGCTAGCAAAACAATTTCCTTAAAAGTTCTAAATCCCAAGCTGATTTTTCTACTCCAGTTTAAAAACAAAAATTAGATTACACAAATATTGTGTTTGTTTCATTCCATAAGTTTCTAAATAAATTAAATTCCAGCGATTTTTATGGAGTTTATTGTACACATAGCTATGTATTTTACATTAATAACAATCTCTTGATGTTGAAGTTCTATTCTTACACTACTACAAATAAAAATGTGAAGGGTTTCGTGTACTTGGATTATTTAACGTTATTGCTTATTCAATATTGGTTAAGGATAAGATATCTAAAATTTGTGCACCAAAAATATTTGGTATATTATTAAAAAAAAGAAAAGGAATCTAATTTTGTGCAAACTCTCTAACAAGTATTCACCTAGTATTTCAATATCATTTGTTGATTTATTTTTAGTACTTTTTTAATAAAGAGATGAGATTCTTACCATGCTAAGTTGTGAGGTCAATCGCTAATTATTAAACTAATTTAATATGTCAATTAGCATTCTTTAGAGGGATTAAACACAAAATTGAATTTCTAAAAATAAATAAATATATTTTTCTATCTTAACATATTTTGTAATACACAAATGCATACTCCAACTGGAATATCTGGTACGTATTTTCAGGTATCCTTGGGTCATTCGACACGGGTATGATTCCTATTTTAAAGTATTTGTGTTGCATTATATATGATTTTAAACAAGAAAAAAAATGTAAAAAAACAAGGACTCTAAGATTCATTTCCCAAGAAATGCGCCATGTCTGCAACAGAAAATTAAAAGCTAGGACACAGACACGTTTGTGGATGAATACCGATTCTACTTTATGAAATTTTCATATATGATAATTATATGATAAAAAATTTAATCATAATATTATGTATAATTATAAACTAGCTAGCTTAGATACTCTAAGCCAGTTTTAATTAGGAATTCTCAGTCCAATTTAGAATTTAAGAATGTTAACTTATAGGTTTTGAAATTTTAAAAAAGTTACTAATAAAGGCCATTATTAAGGGAGTATTACCACGATGAAATTGTATATATTATACCTTAAACTCATGGTATTACAGTTAAAACACATAAAACCTGATTGTGAATCTGTATTCTTAAAACCAGAGATCCAATCTTAGTAACTGGTTTATGCTCCTATAAGTTTTAGATTTACATAATGGTAGGATCTTAAATTTCACCAAAATAAAAAATTGATATATCCTAAAAAAGACTATGATGAATACCTGGTAGCGTTAATCCTTCATACGTCATTGATCAATTCGTTGTAGCAGAAATACCTTGTGGAGATCTTGCTTTCTCTCTCTTGACCTCAGCCGTAATTCCTTGGATTCAATATTTATGGGTTTTTGCTTCCATTTTATATATAGAAGAAATGGGACCAAGTTTCTAGGGTTTTAATATTATTCTTACATCTTGACCGTCCATCAAAAAAGAGAAAAATATGGAACTAGCCTCTTATAGAAGCCCAACAAGTTTAAAAACATCTAGATTAACCCAAAGACATCACATTGGCCTAAGGGATAATTACATCATGTGGATATTATCTTACAGTCTCCTACTGGTCCATACGGTACTCCATTAACGTCACAAAGCGCATATGGAACTAGCCCCTTATAAAAGCCCAACAAGTTTAGCAACATCTAAATTAACCCAAAGACATTACATTTTCCCAAGGGATAATTACACCATGTGGATATTATCATACAGTCTCCCACTGGTCCATGTGATATTCCATTAACGGATAAAAAGCGCGTATAATTACTAAACAAATGTAATAGTTAACATAATATTTTAATCAAGTAGACTACTCACGAGGTCGTAGCGATTGAATATTATCTTGTTATCAACACGTTCTCTTCCTTGTACCAAAACACGAATAACTTACTCAATAAGGCTTTATATAGGAACATTTTAATGGTCCATTATGTATTTAAGAAATAAAAAAATTGTTTACATTAATTCATTCACATAAGTGTATAATGAACATATATACAAAAATGAATTTAAAATAACAGGAAAAAAAGAAAAATAAGTGTTCGAAAATAACCACATAAACTATTTGCTTTTAATAATCAATTACTTATATAAATCTAAGATTTCAATATGTTCTTAAGTGGTCTTACAAAGAAACAATTATATATGTACATCTTCAGATACAATTGTGTTTAACGGTAAATGAACAACTATCATTTCTTAATTGTTTAATCATATATGAATACTTCATGTGTTTTATTCCTTTTGTTTCATATTGTGTTTAAGGTTAGTCTGCATATCCATTAAAATTGACGTCTGAAAACTCAATCAAGTATAATTTGGCAAATTATTAATTTTACTATTCCATTATTAAATCTCAAATTTACTATACAGTTTTCCATAATCTATTCTTTGACTCATGAGACATTTAACTAGCATATCAAAAACTTTTTATATGTTCTTTTTCATAATTAAGAGATAATATGAATATTCAACTAATATATTCTTTCCAATATGAAACAGATAAAGTTGTTGAGTATGTTGGTATCTCAAAATTATTCGAGCATTCAATATATGCTTTATACGAGAGCATTAGTAATCCACGTGATATGTGACTATCAGGAAGTAATCCTCGTTGGTATCTTTTATTTCGAAAAGCGTAATGATATATGCATAAAGTTAAGATCACTGAAAAACCAGGGGTCTAACAACCACACCTAATATTTCGTTTAGGTAATCTGTATGCACAAACTCCAATATATTTCCAAGAGAATCAACTAGACATTCCGAATCAATCAAGGGAAATATATCCAAGAGTAAAATCTCAATTTCTCGAATCAATCTGCAATCAAACATATAGAAATCTGTGAGCCGGATTAATATGAGAAATAACTTGGATGGTACCAAAGACCCATATCCAAGTGTCAATCAATTTATATCAACAACCAAAGGTTGGAGTATCGAATTGATTGAACTACGCACAACCTGTGATATTTCAATTATACAAAAATATAATGCGGAAAAGAAATAACACACACCGGAAATTTTGTTAACGAGGAAACCGCAAACGCAGAAAAAACCCGGGACCTAGTCCAGATTTGAACACCACACTGTATTAAGCCGCCACAGACTCTATCCTACTACAAGTTAACTTCGGATTGGAATGTAGTTGAGCCTTAACCAATCTCACATTGATTAAGGTATAGTCGCGTTCCTTACGCCTTAACCAACTAGTATCACACAGGAGGTGTGGGGATTAGGTTTCCCAGTTACTAGAGTTCTCCCTTATATAGTCTTCGAATCAGGGTTTGCAATCAAGTCTACCTTAGTAACAAAGCATTCAGTATTCACCGTTAGATGAAAACCTTATTAGATTCAAGCTAATATCTTTCAACTGTTAGATCGAACTTAGCTTGTTACACACAAATGAAATATGACATCATTTAGGTATGAGTAACCGTACCCAAAAGTGTGCACATAGTTGGCTCAACAATAGTTAACCGAAGTTAGCCGTATGAACACTTTCATATCAACCTTTTTCATCTTAATCACAACTAGTTCAAATGAAACAAGTTATGGAGTTGTTCAATTTTTTATATTCTCATAGAAGTATACAAGACACAATTGAAGCAAAATCGATTTTGATTCACTTGAATCAATTCATGAACTTTATAGCCAGAGTTTGCAAACGATTGCATTCCTTAATATATAAATGTATTAGTTCATGAACAAACCGATTTTAAAACTTAAACCACTCAAGTATGCAAATGGGTACGCATACTTAGAGTTCCGGACTTGGTCTGGGTTCGCCAATGTGCGAACGGGTACGCATACTATTGTACACCACCAAAATCAGTTGAATTTCTCGGACTTGAACTATTACGTCGGTACGCATACGTGTATGCATACTAAGTTCCCGGACTTCAACTTCCAAACCAGTATGCATACGGGTATGCATACTATGGCTCCCGGACTTTGAATAACTTGCAACAGTTAGCATACAAGTACGCATATTTTTCTATATTCAATCAATGGTTAATCGTCCTAAACTCCATCGTAATCATTGAAACATTCTTAGAAGACGGGAATAGCTGTCTCACACAAACTATTAGCTTCAAAGCAATTTTCAAGTGATCAATAGATCAATACGAAATATTCCGAGTCTACATAAAATGATTGTCTCATACAAATTATGTAAGATGTTACCAGGCGATTTTCACATGATCATCTTTTGACTTTCATCAAGAATAAAGATGAACTTGGTTAAAGCGAAAGCTTACCAACACATTTTTCGAGAAATATGTAAGTGAGTTAAACTCAGCTCGAAATATCAAATGTGTATAATATAAAGTCTATATAGTTATACGACTTTTGTCCCAGTAGGAGATAGAATATAAATAGACTTCTGAGTGATAGATGAGTTCAATTCTCCACATACCTTTTGTTGATGAAGTTTCACAAGCTCCCCTTAGTAGTTCTTCGTCTTCAATTGATGAACGTCGTGAAGTCTAATGCTCAACTACACATTCTATCCTAATCCGAGACATAACTATAAGTAGACTAGAAATCAATACTTATAGTTCTGGCAACTAAACTTGACAACAAGCTTGAGATAGAAACGCTTGCGAGTTCGACCGAGCAATGCTCTAACAATCTCCCCCTTTGTCAATTTTAGTGACAAAACTATCAATACATGGATTACAAAATAAATAAACTTTGTAGCTTCTCATCCAAATGCTTGATTTCATTGGTTCTTCAACATTACTCGAAATATTTGTCACTTCCAAGTACTCCAGTGATTCTGAACGTGTTCAACTCAGCATCATAGTTGTTGAAGATCCGTAGCCATGACAATAAGAAAACAGTTGTTCTCAATTATTGTTATACAATGTCATAATATTATTACACAACATCAAAGTCCAATTATATCACAACTTTGACAATAATACTACTGTGATATGTATCACTCCCTCTTAGTCGATACTTCATCTCACAATGAAAACCACTCCCCCCTTACATAATTATCCGTAAACCATATGTATTTGTAGTGTGAACTACACATTAATTCTTCCCCTTTTTTTTAATATAAATTGGCAAAGGTACGAAAACTAGTGGGATCATAATGAAATTCTCATAGATATATTTCATGACTAAAAGAGAACATATCAACTTTGTTTCAATGATTTCACATAGTCGAAACTTAATGTATTCATCAAAAAGTTTATAAAGATACAAGAAATCTCCTACAATATTCTACAGCCGCACTCTCCACAAAGATTTGGCAATTAAGCACAAGTTCAATTAAGAACTCTTCCCCATAAAATGTCATTCCCGAAAGAACAACAAGAGCGACCTTACTTTTGCAAGAAAAGAAGGATTTCTTTGGATATTAAAAAATTACATGAAGCATGAACTTGTATCCAGAAAACTCAATTAAACTAACCACAAGAGAAATTAATTTAATCGGAAATGCTCAACATAAGAGAACTTACGGAGTCATACAGTACTTTCACATAGAAGTGGATCAGGAAAAGATCAATACTGCGGAATATTCAAAGATTCATTCTATTTTTTATCAATACTTGCATAACGACATAATAGACTTAATTTTTGCAAATCAAAAGTTCATCCTATCTTCCATCAATATTTGCATAATGACATAATATGCTTAATTTTTGACATATATGGGACAGTCATAGTTCACGGACGCAAACACACATATCCCATAACAATTTTTGCAATATATAAAACCAATAAAGATTAATACTGCAAAATCATCTTCCAAATAAACTTTAGAATTTAAATAAACAAATCTAAAAACATTGCAAGATGAAAATCGTTGGCAATAGCAATGTGTAATCACAATATAGGTTATTCCAAACCCTAGTTATCCTTCTTAAAACACAAGAATAAATTCTCATAAGAAGTTTCTTAGATGAAAATATAACTCCTAAGAAGAACAAAACTGAAGGTCTTCAGACAAATCCAACAACTAGAGATCGAACAACAACAAGTTCATCACTTGCTTTCTTCAGTTCGTTTTTCAGAAATTCAAGATTCTTTGTTGCAATTTCAAGTTGTTCATGTACAACCTCCAAATCTCGAAGAAGATTTCCTACAAATTGAGATGATATCTGAACTAGAAGTTTGTTTTCATGATCAACTGCATGGTACCATGATATGGTAACAGAGTTCTCATAAAACTCGAAAACTTTGCCTCCTCCAACTTTATCTTCCTTTTTGCATCAATCCATTGTGCCCACCACAAAAATTTCAAGAGAAATATTGATGTTAAGGAACATGTATATACATCATGAAAAAGAGTCCATGGTGTACATATATATATATATATATATATAATATTTTCATAAGGAAACCCTAGAGTTACTTGTTTATGTTCGGTAAGGGACGGGTGCACGAACATTCGTGATTATGAACCAGGTTCAAAACCAAGGAACTGATGGAGCCTATTTCTAGAATAAAGTTTTTGATAAAAACAAATTATAAGGAAAAGACATCTTAGATTAGAAATATAGCACAAGATAATTGTTGATAGACAACAAATCAACTGTTATTGAAGGAAAACGAAGTTATTCAAAGTGAACAACAAAGAAAAAAATTTCTCAAGAGTTATTCATCATTGAAAAAAGAAATGGAGCAAGGCTCAACAGTGAGATGATCAGTTTAATTTTTATTATTATTATTTAACTGAAAACATATACAACAAATACCACTTTATCAAGATAAAAAGAGCTTCTTGAGAATTATGAGCATCCTCACATGATCTAAACGAGGATGCTCATTTGTAAGCAATCAAGTTGTAGTTTGACGAGCATATAGCTCATCAGAGGTATTGAAATGTTCCCCTTTTCTTACATGAGTATCATCAGGAAATTCAATAGATTTAGTCTCAAGAGAATTAAAAAGAGGAGGACAAGAGATACCCGAAGTTGTTTCCTTCCTTGCCTTCTTAATACCTGCTTGAGTCTGTTTATACTGGTTTTAGTTCCGAAACACGATTATTGAAATGAATATGCTCAGGAAGAAATGACCCTTTTGATCCAACACTTCCTCTAGTCTCGGAAGAAAGTTCGAAGAAGTTTTCTTGCTCATTGGATCAATAAGAGAGTCATTGGTCCGTATAACCCAATTCTTTTTACAATTGTAGAAAGCCTTTGTGTTATCTTACAAGAAAGACTTGGATCATCACATCACTTTTTTTGTCTGAGAGTTGGACAATTAATACCAGTAATATGAGAAATTGGTATGATTACTTCCTTAGACGTCCAAATAAGAATGTTACGAAGCTTTTCATTCCGCAAACGAAAACGACATCTCCTCTCAAGATGACCTTTGTTTCCGCAGTAATAACATTTGCAAGGAGAGTTATTAACTTTTCTCACATGACTAGTTTTAGGAGATAGACTAGCTTGGTTTGTTAAAACTTCTGCTGTCAAAGGTAAAGTTTCACTTTTGCCATCAGTGGAACTCTTATGATGGAGGTTGTCATTAGCTCAGATAAAATTGACCACACCACAGCTTGGAGCGTTTATTCCTTCATAGCCCAAACCTCGTGTATCACGATGTTTCTTGCATGCTCCAGCATTGTGGATAATTTCGTCAAGCTAGCGTTGAACTTTTTCAAGTTTCCTCCAGTGATTTGACCTGATTAAGAGCAGTTTTTAGGTCAGTCTCTAATTGTTTTTCTTTCGCGAGAAAAATGATTTCTCTATCACTAAAACAATTTTGTTGAGAGTCATATCTTGCTTCAGATTCAGCAAGTTCTTCTTTTAACTTAAAGAGATTTCGACGAAGATTTTCACATTCAGAATTTTTTGAGCGCACATCTTCCTCACGATCTTTAAGAATGGATTATAAGATATTATATCCACAATCGTAACCTTTAAATAGCTTTCTCAATTTCTTGTTTTTTAGACAGAGAGGAGTCAGAAACTCAGCCAAGCAAGATTTTGACTTCTTTTTCTTTATGAGATGGTCAAAGAGCTTGATGTATTGAGAGACTTCCTTATCAACGTCGTATGTTTGAATCACTTTCATCCAAAAGACCATCCAACTATTCATCTAGGCGTGTTTCCCAGTTATACACAGTTTTTGACAATGGAGAGGATGAGAAAGATTCTTTAGGAGAACCAGAGCTTTGAACCAAGTCAAAACGTTTCTGAACTGGTGATGCGTTTACTGAGATAGCATTACTGTCCATAGAGTCAAATTGCTACAAACACAGACTTATGAGGTCTTAAACGTGCCTACTCCAATACCAATTGAAAAACCGGGGGTATAACAACCACATTCAATGTTTCTTTTAGGAAATCTGTATGGAAAAACTCTAATATATTTTCAAGAGAATCAACTAGACACAGTCAGACTCGATCAAGGGAAATACATCCAAGAGTTATATCTCAATTTCTCAAATCAATCTGCAACCGAACAGATAGAAATCTGTGAGCCGGATTAATATGAGAAATAACTTGGATGGTACCAAATACCAATATCCAAGTGTCAATCAATTTATATCAATAACCAAAGGTTGGATTATCTAATTGATTGAACTGCGCACAATCTGTGATATTTCAATTATATAAAAATATAATACGGAAAAAAATAACACAGACACCAGAAATTTTGTTAACGAGGAAACCGCAAATGCAAAAAAACCCCGGGACCTAGCCCAGATTTGAACACCACACTATATTAAGCCGCTACAAACTCTAGCCTACTACAAGTTAACTTCGGACTGGAATGTAGTTGAGCCCTAACCAATCTCACACTGATTAATGTACAATCGCATTCCTTACGCCTCTTGAACCACGCGGGATTCTGCGACTTGATTCCCTTAGCTGATCTCATCCACAACTAAGAGTTTCTACGACCCAAAGTCGAAGACTTGATAAGCAAATCTGTCTCACACAAAAAAGACTATTGAATAGATAAATCTGTCTCCCGCAGAGATACCTACGAGTTTTTATTCCGTCCTTTGATAGACTAAGGTGAACATGAACCAATTGATACACCAGACTTATATTCCCGAAGAAAAACTTAGTAATATCAATCATCTCACAGTAATCTTAATCATATGGAAGCAAAACAAGATATTGTGGAATCACAAACGATGAGACGAAGATGTTTGTGACTACTTTTTATCTTACCTATCGGAGATTAAATCTCGAGCAAATCTTAGCGAAGATAATACTCAACACGATAGAACAAAGTAAGATCAGAACACACAACTACAGAGAAAATAGTTGGGTCTGGCTTCAGAATCCCAATGAAGTCTTTAAGTCATTAACCTATAATGGTTTTAGGAAAAACCTAGGTTAAAGGAGAATCGACTCTAGTCGCAACTAGTATCATACAGGAGGTGTGGGCATTAGGTTTCCAAGTTACTAGAGTTCTCCTTTATATAGTCTTCAAATCAGGGTTTGCAATCAATGCTACCTTGGTAACAAAGCATTCAATATTTACCATTAGATGAAAACCTTATTAGAGTCAAGCTAATATCTTTCAACCGTTAGATCGAACTTAGCTTGTTATACACAAATGAAATGTGACTTCATTTAGGTATGAGTAACCGTACCCAAACGTGTGCACATAGTTGGCTCAACAATAGTTAACCGAAGTTATATGAACACTTTCATATCAACCTTTTTCATCTTAATCACAACTAGTTGAAATGACTCAAATGAAACTAGTTATGGAGTTGTTCAATTGTTTATATTCTCATAGAAGTATACAAGACACAATTGTAGCAAAATCGATTTTGATTCACTTGAATCAATTCATGAATATTATAGCCACGGTTTGCAAATGATTGCATTCCTTAATATATAAATGTATTAGTTCATGAACAAACTGATTTTAGAACTTAACCCACTCAAGTATGCAAACGGGTACGCATACTTAGAGTTCCGAACTTGGTCTGGGTTCGCTAGTATGCGAACGTGTACGCATACTGTCATACACCACCAAACTCAGTTGATTCCCGGACTTGAACTATTACGCCGGTACGCATACGGGTATGCGTACTAAGTTCCCGGACTTCAACTTCCAAACCAGTATGCATACGGGTATGCATAATAAATTCTCGGACTTGGAATATACTTGCAACAGTTAGCATACAAGTATGCGTACTATGCTATATCCAATTAAAGGTTAATTGTGCTAAACTTCATTTTAATCATTAAAACATTCTTGGAAGACGAGAATAGCTGTCTCACACAAACTATTATCTTCAAACCAATTTTCAAGTGATCAATTGATCAATACGAAAAATTCCAAGTCTACATCAAATGACTGTCTCACACAAATCATATAAGATGTTACCAGGCGATTTTCACATGATCATCTTTTGACTTTCGTCAAGAATATAAGATGAACTTGGTTAAAGCAAAAGCTTTCCAATACATATTTTGAGAAAGGTATAAGCGAGTTAAACTCAGCTCGAAATATCAAATGTGTATAATATAAAGTTTATATAACTATACGACTTTTGTCTCAACATGAGATAAAATAGAAATAGACTTTTGAGTGATAGATGAGTTCAAGTCTCCACATACCTTTTGTTGATGAAGTTTCACAAGCTCCCCTTAGTAGTTCTTCGTCTTCAATCGATGAACGCCGTGAAGTCTAAAGCTCAACTATACGTTCTATCATAATCCGAGACATAGATATAAGTAGACTAGAAATCAAGACTTATAGTTTTCACAACTAAACTTGACAAACGAGCTTGAGATAGTAACGCTTGCGAGTTCGACCGAGCAGTGCTCTAATAATCACTACTTGTAAGTAGTTCGTCTTAACATACAAAGCCAAGAGTATAAACTTTTCCCATTTATCTTAAGGTATATGCATGGATTTGTGATAATTTTATCGAAAATTAGAACCATTTATAGTTTGTTGAATTTTCATATATAATTTTTGTGAAGCTTGTTTAATCTAATACGTTGATTTTTAAAATTTGCAGACCACGTGTTCTTGTCTTTATGAGTCAAGGCCTTTAAGTTAACACGTGCAAATTTTATTGTAATTTCTTTTTCGTATTTGTTTGATGTAACTCTCAGGTCATATTAAGCTACTAATATTGATATGATAATTTTGATTAAGTCATATTTATTGATATGAGAATGGAAATGAGTGATGCTGCTAGTTTCTAGAGTTGCAGTTGATATCTAGGGTTTAATCCGCGGTTGTACTGATAAGAGATTTTAAAGGTGCTTTACAAGAGAAAAAATAAATTATCTTAGTAGAATTTCAGGTGGTGGTTTGAGGTGTTATTTGCTCTGGAGCTGCAGATGAATATTTGATTATGATTTGTGTTGATTGTGATGCAGTCGGACTAGCCATGGTTGGTGATCTGTGGTGATGAAGTTAATGCCATTCTTGGCAGTAAAGACGGAGACGTTGAAGGTGGGAGTCTGGTTTTGGTATTGGATAGAAGATTGTTGTATTGCAGCTGAAGAGTGGGTTTGAAGAAATTGATGTGGTGGTTCTTGACTTTGGTTGTGAGTTATATATGAGTTCTTGACTTAGATTTAGCTCTGACTCACGATTGAACTCACTAATGACTCGCTACGATTACTTGATTTAACTCAGTATAGTGAGATGATTTAAGGGCGTAGCTATTCTTTACTAAGCTGAATAACTGCCACATATGCATTAACGGATGTCAATTATTTTCTTGAAAAAAACAGGATGGAAAAGATCAAATGTGTAGCATTAAATAAATTCTGGAAAAAAAACGATGCCACTTTTTACCCGTACTACGCACCGGACGGACCCGAAAACCACCCACCATCGTTTTTATTTTAATATAACCATATTTTTGGTTTAGTGTGATGTGGCTTAGTCCCGCCCCGATGCATGCTTGGCTCGCCTCGCCCTGTCGCTTAAGATTTTTGATTTGGTGTGGCGTGTCTTCGCCTTACCATGGCTTATGTCGGTTTAGGCTGATCGTCTAACTTTGCAAATCCAATCTTAAATGTACCTAAAAATAATTTTTACGAACTGATATAAATGGAACCAAAATAAATGTAAGTTATTTGTAACACACACAATTCTGCCATTAATGCCATAATATCTTCAAAATATTTGGTGTTTTCATCTTCCGACTCTACTAGTGCGCATTCTATAGGCACGTCCATGTCTCCATACTTTTCATCTTATAAAAGTTAAGAAAAAAGTCATACAAAGATTTGGTGTGGCTCGGCTTCACCTCGCCCCGTCCAGATACATTTTTAATTTGGTGTCGTGCAGCTTTTTCTCGCCCGTCGTGATGCATTCTTAATTTAGTGTGGCTCGACTACGCCTTACCCCGTCGTTTATGATTTTTGATTTAATGTGAACTAAAATGGTTTAGTGAGACATGCATTGCAAAATAATCTATAAATTGTTGTTTATATAAAATTTGGTGGGAACATGAGGTGGTGTTAAATTGTTTCAAAATAGTGACGGAGAAGAATATCAAAAAACAAACAAAGACACATTTCAGAATATGAACTTGTGGAAAGTATAATATGCACAGAAGTGTAAACTTGGTCTTAACTTGTTTACCCTACGTGGAGAAACTCCACAGTCTATCAAGAGATGTCTAAACCTGTTTTATTTTAAACCTTGTAATACATAGACTCAAAACATAAGTATATTTTGTTCCCGTGTGCTTTGGATTTGGTGAAGCTCGGCTTCGGCTTAGCCTCGCCCCATCACTATTTAATTTGGTGTGGCGAGGCGAAGAACAGGTGAATATCACTAGCTTATTTGTAAAAGTTCAGACATATTTTTGGTTTGGTTGTCTTGTCCGGTCGCTATGTATTTTTGATTTGGTGTGGCTCGGCTTTGCCTCGCCCCATCACGATACATTCTTAATTTGGTGTGGTTCAGCTTCGCCTCTCCCATCCGGATGCATTTCTAATTTTCTATCGTGCGGTGAAGAATGTATAATCCTATTTGGTTTGGATTACGGCGAAACCAAAGAGATAGACTTTCCAACCTTAGAGTATACAAAAACAAAGTTTTTTCACACAGGAGTGACTTTTTTAGTCCCGTATCAGTCTTCTCGGAACCTGTAGTTGTCACTATATGCTTCTCCATTGACCTCTCATCTTGGAGTAATTCCCCTGTGGGAAAATGGAAAAACATCTGTAGCTGTTGGAATCCTTAACACCAACAATCATGATATCAAAAAAGAAGGTACACCAAATTTATCAGGCGGAGAGACCAATTTCTAGAGCAAGGACCATTGAAGAGTGCAGAAATGTTGATCATCAGGAGTAAGCAAGCAAAAGAATCCTACTAAATATTTAATATGAAGGGCAAGCACGACACTAAATTCAAAAAAAATGTTATAATCTCTTCTAGGTAAATGATGAGCAGTTTCAAAAACCTTGATCAAGAGTGAATCGTGGATTACACATCCTCTCTTCTTTAACTTTAATTCATCCAGATTGGTGCATTTCGTAGCACACTCATAGTATTGAGAATTACATATTGAATATAGCCATACAAACTCTAGTGTGAAATTCAAAAGTAAGAATTAGACTTGCCTGCAAATAAAAAATTATCATGAGTTTCCAATGAAAGGAATTTCTAATATAGCACATGCTTTTTTTTGCATATACATGCATATTCTATTAATTTTATAATTAATAGTGAACATATTATTAAGATATTTCCAGCAACTGTATTTTAAGATGTAAAGAAAGAAATTATCTTCCCTAACCATGATCTCATTCTCGCAGTCTGTAAAGAGTAATTCCTCTACCTTAACAATCTATAATTATTGCAATGTAACTTCATGAGATAACATATCCCACATAATCCTCCACATCCAGAATCCAATTAATCTAGAAACTTGTAAACAAATAATTGAGGTCATGAATCCGCATATATCCAGTCCAAGCTGCCACCATTAAAAACCACTACATTAAGATAGCAAACCTGTATCACACAGAAAATCACACTTAAACACTATTAGTGATAGAGTTGTTGTACCCCACATACTTGTAGGTGTGCTTATAATTTGCTTTAAATTTACAAACAAAGAGCGTATGCCCCATAGTAAATGATAATTATGTCGTCATAAGCTTATATAAGACGTATTAGCACTAAGTATAACTCAAGAAAAATTAGATTGTATTCCTCAAATTGCTCAACCACCAAACCCATATTTGCGGCAAAGACTTACCGATCAACATCATATTTGCGATCTTGTTCCAACAAATTCTCCCAGTGCAATCAAATCCTACGCGCCATAAAGGAATACCAGATTAAAACAAAAATTAGTCATTTGTTCATGCTCATTTAAAACTCTTAATGATAATCCACAATAATCAAGATTATGTTAAAAATCAAGCAAACCCATATTTAAGAATTCAAAAAAAGAAGTAAACCCTAATTTACCTGATGAAAGTTGGTTATGGGATCAGTTAGGTTACTAAATATTACAAAAGTTGATCACTATACCGATTAAACTACGACAAAAATATTAGTGCTTTGTGACAATCTTATCAGTATCCTGATAGCAAATGGATGTTATTGTAATAAATATAATATCAGAACTCAATCATATGGTACAATAAACTTAGTCGTATTAATCCTAAATCCGAAAATCAAAGCCTAATCAAGTAATCAAATTTAAATCCCCATACCTATGAAAACAAAACCCAGATATTGATCAGAAAAAGTTACAACTTTTATATCTTAAATCCGCTAATTAATCACAACCCACCACTTCAAATCAAGTAGATTATCTACTAATCGATTCTTTTACAAATTTTGATACGGCTCGATATGATGATTCTGAACACTGAAATAAGAACCCCCGGAACATCAACTAAACAGAGAGAAGATGGTATGAAAAGGGAGAGATGGAGTGTTAGGACTACATCTGTGACGTGATAGTCAAGCTATCAGTTTTCATGAATGTTCTACAATGTGTTATATGTAGAATGTTTGTATTCTAGGAAAGCTTAAGATAGGCAATACTTGAGGTGCAAGTCGTTAGAGTCTGTATATATGTATGTATGTTCTCCTTGTATGATCAAACACATTGAAATTAATAAGAAGTTTTACTTCTCTAAATTCTTCTGTCTCTTCTCTAAACTCTCATATCTCTTTTCTAAACCTAAACTACACCAAAAGTCAACTTCCTATCATCCTTGTTCAAATCTCCATGTCTTCCGCATCTTCAACAGATTCAACAGTCTTTACTATTTTGAACTCTTCTGAATCTATGATGGCTTCATCTGTTTTCTCTCAACCTCATCATATTATTAATGTTAAACTTGATGAACCAAATTATTCCCTTTGGCATGCTCAGTTTTCTCCATATCTTCAAGATTATGATCTTGCTGGCTTTGTTACTGGTAAGAACCCATGTCCTGCTGCTACTCTTGAAAATACTGAAAACCCTAATCCAGCCTATGCTACCTGGATGAAACAAGACATAATTCTTCTAGGTTGGATTTTTACTTCTCTAACTCCTACTGTTTTACGAAAAGTTCATCGTCTTATTAGCTCACATGAAGTATGGTATTCTCTGGAATCCCTATTTGCTTCTAAATCTGATGCACATATTCATCACTCCATGTGAATTTCGTGCCTTGAGAAATGATTTCTTTCTATGAGAGATTACATAGATCGTGCTGCTGGTGATACTACAGTTACCAATAGTGATCTTCGTCATTGTATTCTGGATGGTTTGGACTCGTCTTATGATACAATAGTAACGTCAATGGGAACCATGAAGCTTGAAAATTTTATTACATATCTTCTTACTTTTGAGATGCGTGTGGATCAACAAAACAAAACTCTGAATTCTCAACTTGTGGCTAGTATTGCTTCTTCTTCAAGACCGATTATATCTAACCTTATAAGTAGCACTGGACAACAACCTGGTAATACTCTTGATAAATTGCCTTGTCAAATTGTGATAAATCTGGACATCCTGCTCACCTCTTCTGGAAACGCTTTGGTCGCAATTTTAGACCACAACCTCCTCGTCGACCACCAGTCTCACCCGCCCAGCCTACTAATGCTCCTCGTACCTATATTGCTCAAGCACCAAGATCACCTTCTCATGCTCCTTGGGTTCCTGACAGTGGAACGACTGATCATATCACTAATAATTTTTCTCGGCTAAGTCTTCCATCTGAATACACCTGTCCTGACCAGATTAGATTGGGTAATGGTTCTTCTATTCCAATTTCTCATATTGGTTCTTCTATTCTAGGCACCCCTGATCATAAGTTACATCTTAAAAACACAATCTATACTCCTCAAATCTCTCACAATTTGTTATTTGTTTCTCGACTAACAACTGATAACAATGTGTTATTTGAATTTCATCCTGATTTTTGTCTTGTGAAGGATCGATGTACGGGGAAGGTACTTCTACGCGGCCGTAGGGAAGGTGGTCTCTATGAACTTGATGCTTCATCAGTATCTCCAACAGCCTGTGTTGGTGAACGTACTAGTCTACATAATTGGCACTCTAGGTTAGGCCATCCTATGATGCGAACTGTGCGTCATATTATTTCTAAGTTTTCTCTTCCTGTTTCTAGTAACACTATCAATTTTTGCTCTTCCTGTCATAAGCATCGTAGCCACAAATTACCTTTTCCTTCTAGTACAACTAAATATTTGAATCCTTTGGACTTAGTTGTCTCTGATGTTTAGGGTCCGTCTCATGTTTTGTCTAATGAAGGATATCAATATTACATTATTTTCATCGATGCACACAGTCGTTTTACCTGGATGTTTCCTATGTCTCACAAATCAGAAGTATCTTCCATTTTTTTTTTTCAAAAACATGTGGAAAATATTTTTGACAGGAAAATAAAAAAAATTCAGTCAGACAATGCTGTTGAATATCGTAAGTTCACTTCTTATCTTCAACGGCATGGTACTTTTCACCGATTCTCATGTCCACATACATCTGAACAAAACGGTTTAGTTGAAAGACGACATCGTCATATTCGTGAAAAATGTCTTACTCTTTTGTCTATGGCCTCAGTTCCTTCATCTTACTGGTATGATGCATTTTTTACTACTTTTTATTTAGTGAATCGTACTCCATCTTCTGCACTTGCATAAATCTCTCCTTATGAGGTTCTCTTTGGTACACCACCTAATTATAATTCGTTGCGTGTATTTGGGTGTTTATGTTATCCTCATCTTCGTCCGTATAGATCCCATAAAATGGAACCATCATCTTCTCCATGTGTTTTGATAGGATACAGTTAGTAGACATGTGGTGTTCAATGAGACTGTCTTTCCTTTTGCTGCGTCGACAACACCTTCTCTGTCATCCACTGATCAGGTAATATCTACTCCCACTAAACATCATTTCATTCTCTATAATCTCCACTCATAATATTTTACCACAAAAGTATTCTCCTGTTAATGACATACCACCTGTTGACACTCAAGTTTCACGGGAAGCATTACTCGTAAATCCTCAAACTGAGGTGCCTGTTACTACTTCAGCTGCTACTGCGCCAAATTATTCTATTCAAGATGTTCATGTTTCGTCTACTACTGATTCAACTACATCAACATAGACTGATATATCTCATATTTCTGTTTCTACTGGTCATCCTATGATTACTAGAGCTAAAATGGTATTTACAAACCTAATTCCAAGTATGCTCTTGTTTTGAACCAACTTGTTATTCACAAGCTCAAACAGATCCAAAGTGGCGTAAAGTATAAGATACTGAATACAATGCATTACTTCAAAATAGTACGTGGACTTTAGTTTCTTATCATCCATTTATGAATCTTATCGGGTGTAAGTGGGTTTTTTGTATTAAACATAAAGATGATGGAACCATTGAACGTTATAAAGCTCGTTTGGTAGCCAAAGGATACAATTAAAAAGAAGGTGATGATTATGGTGAAACATATAGTCCAGTTGTCAAACCTTGCACTATACGTATAATTCTTACGTTGGATCTTTCTCATAATTGGTCTATCAATCAGTTTGATGTTCAAAATGCATTTCTACATGGAAATCTTGAAGAATAAGTTTATATGAAACAACCTCCAGGATATACTGATCCTAATTTTCCGACATATGTGTGTAAGTTACATCGGTCTCTTTTCTTACTACACAATGGTTTTGTTACTTCTAAATGTGATTCATCTCTATTTATGATGATACAGGGATTGTTGTCTTACTAGTCTATGTTGATGATATCATTCTTACTGGTTCCAGTACATCATGGTTGGCATCTATTCGTACTTCTTTGCTGCATGAGTTTGCAATTAAAGATCTTGGCTCTTTGTCTTATTTTTTTGGAATTGAAGCAACCCGTACGTCTTCTAGTTTACTTCTTACACAACGACGATATGTTCATGATCTTCTTGTTAGAGTTAAAATGGATGGTGTCAAACCAATACAAACTCCACTCAGTACAACTGGAGATATGTCATCTAATCATAGTACTTTACTCATTGATGCTACGGAATACAGAAGCATTGTTGGAGCTTTAAAATACTTGACATTCCTGATTTGGCTTATGATGTTAACAAGGTTTGTCAATTCATGCATAACCTAACTGAATTTCATTGGAGTTTAGTCAAACGTATATTATGTTATTTAAAACATACATCTACGTTTGGAATATATCTTCGACCAGCAACCACCTTACAGTTATCTTTCACTGCTTATACGGATTCTGATTGGGATGGGTCTTTGGATGATCGTCGTTCAACTAGTGGATATTGTATCTTATTAGGTGGTAATCTTATTTCATGGAGTGCTCTTAAACAAAAGACCGTGTCTCGTTCCAGTACTGAAGCTGAATATCGTGGGCTTGCTATTACGACTATTGAGATTATGTGGATACAATCTCTTCTTTCAGAATTACAGGTGTTTACTAAATTTCCTCCAGTGTTATGGTGTGACAATCTTTGAGCAACTTATCTTACAGTTAATCCTATATTTCATGCTCGAACAAAACACATTGAAATAGATTATCATTTTGTTCGTGATCAAGTTTCTTCTAAACAGTTGGGTGTTCGGTTCATTTCTTCTGAAGATCAAGTGCAGATATATTTACAAAACCGCTTTCCAAAGATAGATTTTTATTTCTTTTAGAACCAAGCTTACAGTTCAAGATGACCCGTTACGCTTGCGGGAGGGTGTTAGGACTACATCAATGACGTGATAGTCAAGCTCTCAGTTTTCATGAATGTTCTAGAATGTGTTATATGTAGAATGTTTGTATTCATATAAGTAGAGGAGAAAAGAGAATTTTTGATAGTAAGCCATCTTTTTTGAGCTGACTGGAAAATCCAGATCAAGTTTATTTTAGATTTTGTTAGACAAATGCCATACAAATGGCATTCACTTTTGTACTCTTTTCTTATTTCATTTTGAGTTGTAGTTCTTTTAACTCCGTTGGTTATTAATAAAATTAAATTGTTAAACAAAAAAATAATAGAATGTTTGTATTCTAGGAAAGCTTAAGATAGGCAATACTTGGCGTGCAAGTCGTTAGAGTCTGTATATATATATATATATGTTCTCCCTGTATGATCAAACACATTGAAATTAATAAGAAGTTTTACTTCTCTAAATTCTTTTGTCTCTTCTCTAAACTCTCCTATCTCTTTTCTAAACCTAAACTATACCAAAACTCAACTCGGAGAAGATGTTTCCGCTACCATTAATGGTTTGGTTTTAAGTTTTCTTCTTTTGTTCATTTTCTCTCACCGAAGCTTTTGGGTTTTTTTCTTTTCTAGATTTTATTTTTATTCTCTGTGTAAATTAGTTAATCTAGTGAGAAAAAAAAAAAGGAACTACTCTATGTTGAGAGCTTGGTTTTTGGAGCAAAATTAGAGGAGAGAGAAATTTTGGAGCAATTCTACAAGGAGATAAATTTGGAACAATTCTAAGGGGTGGGTGACGCTTACCGAAAGTGGGTATTCTCACCGTGCGACGTGGAGCTCATATGACTTAGGATTTTAAAGGTTTTGAATATTTGATTGAAAGTGTGGCACTTTGTTGAAATCCCCTTTCTCTATTTATGATAGGCCAGTACTTATCTGGTCTTAAACCAGAATAAGAAAACATATACAATGGCATTTACCCGAAGAACCTATGGGAGACCTACGGCCTTTGCTAAATCAACCAAACATCTTAAAAAGATTTTTCCACTGTCTTACATTTTCTTAATTGTTGCAAGTGTTATTAAGATCAAATGAACTAAACTAAAAAGGTTGATGTTTTTTCTTCATGAAATTCTTGTACTGGTTATTGTGTTACAATCATAGCATAAATTAATATAACATGGCTTTAAACATGTACACATCGCCACTTAATAACTATCTTCATCAGTTTCGGGTCTTCGTAGGTAGTAGCGGAGACAGTTTATAAGAACCTGCAAGAGAGGAGTAAAGTTTAAACTTGAAAATGTAACACACTACAAATAATTTCTTAGTGTATTCGACAGATGAATAGATTAAGCTGCCTAACTTCATGGTTTAACCGCACTGTTGGTCTCAAAACACTTCTGAAAAACAAATAAGGAAACAAGAGACCATGATTAACTTGATTCCCACAAAACTGTACACCTAACCTGCCTTAAGTATAAATGAGGAAAATAGAAATGAGGAAAATAGAATAAGAGCTTTTGCCCACATCTCGCTAAATATCAAGATGGAAACTCGGAGTAACTATTACTTCGTGTAAAACGAGAACACAGATTACTGCGGAACCTTAGATGAATTTACAATTATTAAGAATGCAGAGAAATTATTCTGTCTTAATTAATAACTAATGAGGTGGTAGATTACCTGTGACAGAGAGTCATTTAGTGCGGCTCCGCTGTAGCTAACATGAAACTTATCCTTTGCTACCAATCCCTGTTAGATAAACAGATGAAGATTTAACAAAATATAAAACATAATAAAATGTACGAACCAAGTGAACTAATGTTTTGCAGGCACATACTTCTGTATCAATTTCTGCTGACTCGACATAGACATTGCAATCACCCATGATCTTGATGATTTCCATTAACAACCCAGGTCGATCTGCTGTCTCTATATAAAGCATGCTGGGACAGAAAGAAAGGTAAAATGGTTTCACTTTAATCAAGAAGTATGTGAAAAAAAGAATGCTCCAGCAAGCCAGCTTAAAGTTAATAATCTCAAATCAACATATTATACATCAGAATTATTATTGCACAAAGAATGACAATATATCACTGAAGCAAAACATTACTAACCTTCTTTTGGGCCCATCATCTGTGATATGGATATGTGTGGCAATATCAACATCAAGCTGTTAACGTGAAAGACAAGTAAGCACTATGCCACTATATACCAAAACCAGAACAATAATAAGTGGAATCGGAAGTGTAACAGGATAGATAAGAGGATAACCTTCTTCTCTGGAGCTTTAATTCCAAAAGCCTCACCCATAGCAAGCCGCTCACTGGATTCCTAGAGAGGTAAAGATTGAGACCAAAATTTAAAAACTGAGAAATATATAAGTCAGACAAAAAAAGGGTGCCAGCAGTAAAATACATGTAGAGATTAACAAAGAGAGTGTCAATTTAAGTGAACAAACCGGATGATACTTCAGAAGGTTGTTAATGATGGTGAGCCTTATTGTTTCCAACATATCTGGATCCTCGACTTTCCGTCCCCTAGAAATTTGTGCAGATAAATCTTTGGTAAGCATTCTTATTCGAAGATTTTGGAAAGAAAACATGAGCTCAACATGAAGCCACACGGTAAGCAGTTGATTACCAACAAAGAAAACACCATTAAAAAAAAAGATAAGGAGTGTAGCAGACAGCCTTAATCATACAACATAAAGGGAACGATATTTACATGCGTGTAATGAAAAATTTGGTCTCTATTACGGATTCCACAGTTGTCACAGTTCCCTTTGTCACATCCAGCCCTAAATCTTTAAGGGCCTTCATCTGCCAGTGACACAACCAAATGCATCAGAAATTATATCTTACAGACATAGCAAATAAACAAATTGGATTAGGTTACCTAGGCATCAAATGCAGTACTACACTGTCATTCATATGCAGATTTTGCAAGAACTTCATAAACCTTATCTAGGAAAACTCCATGAAGAACCAAAATTCAGGAAAAACTCATCACCAAACGACTGGCAGGAGAAATGATAAGAAGCAGGCAGTTTGCCCGTTTGCAGGTTTACAGAACCACTCAGTCATCATTCATGAACAGAAGAAGCATTGACCCCGAATACTACTTAAATGAGAAACCTTTAACTTGTAGAGTTAAGAGAAAGCTTAATAGAGACTTAGAAAGAAATCTTTCAAGCCCTACCATCCACTTTGACTTTCCACATCCATGTCAAAACTTACAATAACCACTCAGTACGAAAATAACCAAAAATCATCCAAGGCAGCAACATGACCCACAATCATTTTACTAGTACAATTAACTGAAACAATTGATTTATAATTCCTTTACCGTGTCGATAAGAGCTCCAAGACGATCTCCAAAGCTAACTTGTACAAGTGTTGCCTCAGAATCCGAATCTTGATCTATCAAAACTATTGGCACCGGAACAGATTCACCATCCTGCTCTGACTTCTGCAAATTGTAACAACTCTTCCTTAACATAAAATTTTATACAAACAATAAACTGATAATCATTATAAACATGTAACATCCTCAATAAGAGCTAGTTATCAAGTGCTGAATCACTGACCGAAAATTTTGATTCTACTGAATCAATTGAAGCTCGCAAAATGCACCTAAAAACACAGTTCAAGAGTAACTTAGGAAAGACAAGTACAAATTCTTCCACTCTAATTAACATATATGTACAACATTTAAAATCAATTTTAGCCACAGATTTCCTCTTGTACCCTAGTTAAACCACTTCAAAACAATCTCTAAGAACAGCATGAAATTAGTAAACTTTAAATCACATGAAAAGATGAATTCTTACTTGTTTGTAGATGACATGAAACCAAATTGATCACCAAATCCAATCCGATGATGAATCTGATTAGCAGTAGTAGTAAACAGTGATATTTTTGAAATTGAACCAAAATCAGTAACCCTAGATCGAGGGATAATGGAAGAAGAACAGAAAGTATTTGTGATTGCCATGGCGATCTTTCTTGTGTTCTTGCCTTGCCTTTTTTTCTTTTCTTTTTTTCTTTTGTTCTTCTTCGTAGACTCTTGTTACTTCTTCATCTCGGCTATGATATACTCGATGATGTTGTCCAATCACTTTCGTGATACCATGTGATGTAGATGTTTGACACGTCAGATATCATTATATATTTAGCTGATGTAATCAGAACGGGAAATAATGTTTCATTCATTCAGGAGTATTATAATTAAGTTACTTCTGCGTGTTTCATGTGCCACGTGGGAGCACACTTTGATCTGTGCCGTTTGAGTTTACTCGAAGTGCTTGGCCAGCTCCTGAAGTAGGTTTGTGTTTAGGAAATGCGTCTTGTGGCATAAACAACCTTTACAGGGACACATAGAAATAGACTGAAAGAAAGTCGTAGATGAAGAAAAAACCAATAGACTGGTCGAGACTCGAGAGAGGTCCAAATCAACGGCATCCTGGGAAACATGTTTGATGTACATACCCAGAGTTTAAGCAAGGTCACATATCCGGTCCGGTGTAAATATCGATTGAGTCGGATACCAGTTGGTTTTCGGTGCTTTGATAATTGTGGGAATTTGATTCTTAGTCCATCAATATGAGGAAACTAGTCAACAAACCATTTCCTGTTCCTGGAGTAATATGATTATGATGACTCAATGATTCAAATTTCTAAAGGTTGGCTCACTGGAGCTCAAAGAGCTATCATACTATTATTATTTTCTTATTATCTCTTTAATTTTGTTTATTGTACTTGGTTTAGAGATGATGCAGAGTAAAGTAAAGATTTGTATTGCGATTTTCAAAGGCGTGAAGTGAGAACCAAACAGGAAGCGTGTTCAAATAAAAATAAAAAAAATCAGATGAGTTAAAGATAAGATAAGATGGAAAGGTAAGCTAATATGCTATATTTTTGTACTGTATCATTGTGGACTAATTTTTTTTGTTGCGCCTAGCGATAAAATTTTGTTTATTTATGAGCTTTCATGAAAACCTATTTTAATGTGTGAGCCTTCACAAAAAATCGAATAAACTCTCGTTTCGAAGGTAAGTGCTCCTACGAGAGAACATGTTTTCCGAAGGTAGGTGCTCGTATGAGAGAACATGTTTTTTTTTTAATATATATACGTCTTGACTTGCTCACGTATTTTTATTTTTATTTTTGAAATTCAAATTTTGATTTTGAATAATCATTGAAAGTAGACAATTATTTGCGATAAAATAATATCTTTATGTGAATCTTCATAATTTAATAGTGGATGTTCACACAGTAGAAAATCAGTGGATGTTCACATGGTGAAAATTACGTGAATTATTCACGGTTTTGTAGAAATCAAAATTTTGATTTTGAATAAAGAACTTTGCTCGTGTTTGCAGGTTGAAGAAACAAGCAAGTTTTGAAATCGCCAATTGCTAGTGAAATTGCAATCAGGTGAGGATCGAACTGTTACCATTTTAATGCATGTTGTTATCGACGTGTTTTGACTCCACGTTTTGTGACATATAATGGTAGCTCCTGGAGATAACCACGTTCCCGAATCCTCTGAAAAATGTTCCAGAAACACCAAACCGAAGATAAGAGAATTTGCAGATGTTTTAGATCAACCTTTCGACAAGGCAAGAAAGTTGATATATGGCATGTCTCTTGCTCATTTAGGAGTGGTTCGTGCTGGAATATGTGATTTCTTGGACTTAGTGGATGCAGAAGAAAAACAAAGACGTAATGAAATATCACAAAAGAAGAGGGTTGAGGACGAAAAGCTCGTAGTTTATCGGCGGAGTTGACGTTTGACTCAGCAAGCAAGACTAGCATCAGAAGATAAAGTTCGATCCCGAGCTGATGGTGTAGCCTCTGATTTGGATGCGGATGAAGCTGAGTCTGTCTGGAGACCTATCGAACGCAAAGTTAAGCCATATCTACCTGGTGTGAGGGATGAACGATTGGCTAGAGCTGATTTTCGAGTCGAATGTGAAGAAGACGACTATTTAGACGCAATGTATGACGATCCTGAAGATCGTTTAGAGGAAGTTCTTGCTAAAAATTCTGAAGATGATTCCGAAAAAGAATATGAAGGGGATTTCACAGAAGCTGATGATCGTGAATACGACAACGAATCTGATGATTAGTCATACTTGCAATTTTCCTGAATATTTGAACGTCTTTTAGTATTCTTAATAGATATCTCCTTGATCATTTGAGCAGCTTTGCTTCATATAGAATTAAGATAATTTTTGTTCGAATGACAATCTTTATACTATATGTTTTCTGGTTCCTTTTATACCTTTGATTAAATGAAGTAGACAAAATCCTTGTGCGTAAAATTGATTATAATCCTTCAATTAGACCTTATTTGGTGACGCTCGTCAGTTCGGAAGTACTGGATTGTGCAAACAGTAAAACGTGTGATATGCACGAACAGTTAACCCGAATTATGGTGCTATCCTTGACCGCGCCTGGTCATGGTCATGGACTGTCAGTCCCCAATATTATTACTTTTCTATACATCGCCGAGATTTTGTTTGAGATTTAGGGCTTCAGTAGAAATCGTAACTGATTTGACCATCTGTAAAGGATAAGTGTCCACCGTGTCTTGTATATTGATCTTCAAGACTTGGGGTTTTCGGTTTTCCACTTATAAATATATCTTCTTCAATTCTTGAGTTTGATCGTGCGGAAGAAATTTTAATCAAAATCATACCTTACAACAGTATGTCCGACGATAGCTCATCTCCTCAAAGCGTATCTCCGTAAAGGCGGGGAAATGAAACACCCAACTTGGTACGAAGTATTCTTCTTTTATTTTCTTCTCTTTTATGTAATCAATGGCTGATTTAAAAGAAAATATTCGTCGTAGATGAATCAGGGTGACCGACTTTCCTCTTTTTCCCCGTATAACTTGAGACCCAAATGAACTTTTGAGATCGCTGCTCGTTTCAAACCTGCCCGTGCAGATGCTGGAACATCTGTGAGTGTTGGTATAGTTTTTTCTTGAGTGAATATTTATCCAAATATCTGTTAAACTTGAGTGCTTTGTTATTGTAGGTTGATGTTCACGTTGTTGAAGCTGGGAAGAAGAAAAATGGAGACTCTGCAGTAGCTGATGATGATGATCTTGCTGACGATAACTCAATCAACCTTGTAGATGCTGATCTTAGGGTTCCTATTTGTGATTACCCGACATATGGACTTCCATTTGACATCCCCATGTAAAATTCTTTCCCATATAATTAACTCTTCGGTGGCTTTATCGTTCCCAAATGTTACCCGCCTCTTTACACCAGGATTTGGAGAAAGTATGGGCATATTGCCACTACTGAAGTGTGAAAGAATTTCCAGCCAACCCTTTTGACCATAGTTGCTGGAATGTTACCGATTATTGATGAGATAAACACGAAAAATCTGAGAGACGTGAATAACATAGAACTTCATCGATGGGAAGATATGATATTGAACTGTGAGGCTTTGAGGTTCAACATGGGTTGGCTTCGTTGTCGTCTCAAGGTTATCAAGATTGATAGAGCTGCCATTGTTCCTAACATGGTTTCCTCTTCAACCTCCATCATGGAGGAAGAGAGAGCATTATCTCTGGAATCGATAAGAACTGACAAGGCAATAAAAGATTTGAGGGTGAGAACCGAAAGCTTCCTGATGAGACTCAAAATGATGTTTAGCAGGAATTATCTGTTGTAGGATGGTGTGCTCTAGATGAGTGTCCGTGGTTGTTGCTTGAGTATGTTTAGGCTTTTCTTTTGAGTAAGGTAGAATAATTGATAATGACGTTAATGAAGGAAAATTCTCGTTAGATTGATGAAATATGTTTGAAATTTTTCTTTTGAATTAACGAACGAGCATTTTGCACGCTCTTTGAAGGAATAAAAATTACATTTTAAAATCAAAGTAATTGTTTTCTGTTGATCAGGCATAATATGCTTTGAGCCATATGTCGTTGATTATATTCTTTCCACTCCTCCATTAACAGCCAAAATCTTGTAATATCCACTGGATACTTCCTTGATGACTATATATGGTCATTCCCATTTTGCAGAGAACTTGGGAGTAGATATTTCTTGTTGAATGTGCTTTGCTGTTTTTTATACCAAACCTCCTACTTGGAATGTTCGGGGTCTTACCATTTTGTTGTAGGCTCTGGAGATCCTTTGTTTTTTATGCCTCTACATATTTCTCTACTTTAGCCCTCCTTGACTCGAGCATGTTCAGTTCAGCAATCCTTGAATTGGACACTTCAGCTTCATCCCATTATACCCCACTGGTTGTTACAATCCTTGTTAAAGGAATCTTGATTTCGGTTGGGAGTATGGCATTGGCTCCATAGACGAGAGAATATGGTGAAGTTGCGATCGAGTTTCTTGGTGCAGTTCAAAAGGCCCATAAAGCCATAGGAAGCTATTTATGCCACGTTTGAGGATTTTCAAGAACCGTTCGACTAATAATCCGGATCAAAGTCTTGTTGGTACTCTCTGCTTGTTCGTTTCCTTGGGGATAGTATGGTGTAGAGAAAATATGTTTGATACCATATCTTCAATCAGTTCTTTCACATGTTTGTTGGCAAAAGGAGTTCCGTTATCTAAGATGAGATGTTTAGGAACGCCGAATCTATATATTATGTATTCCTTGATGAAGGCCGCAATCATGACTCCAGTGGTGCTTCGAAGAGGGATTGGTTCAACTTATTTAGTGAAATACTCATGGTGCCGTGATGATGTATTCATGCTGCTTCGAACACGCAAGATTGATTTTTCCGATGATATCCAGTCCCCAGCTATATAAATGCCATGGACTGCTCAAAGAATGTAATTGAAGACAAGGAGTGTGGATGAGATTACCATGGGCTTGGCATTGATGACATTTTTGAATGTAGGCAGCTGCATCATCTTCCATGGTTGGCCAATAATATTTCTCATGCTATTATGAATGATAAAGACCCATCAGGATTCCGGTAATATAATGCTCCATGAAGCAGAAAAAGTTCTTTATTTCTTTGAGGTTGATTTTCCTTTCTGAAAGAGAACTGTTCAATTTATGAATGATAGGTGCTCGCCAATATCTTGCTTGAGCATCCTCGACTTGAGTGAGCCAGGTGGATGGCACAATACGTCTCTACACCGTGATGGATTTCTATGATCCTTCAAATTATAATTTGGAGGCAAGAGTTTCTAAGCGGTCAACATGTCTGTTATTGGTACGACCAGTATGGACGATTGTTGCATCAGTAAAATGAGATAATAATCGTTGTGCTTTGGCTCTGAATTAATAAAGGGTTACTTCTTTGAGATATTTTACGTCATTCATTTGATTAACTAATAGCTTTGAGTCTCCTCTTAACTCCAGGTGCATTGTTCCTTCTTGCTTGACCGAGGATAATCCTAGCAAGAAAGCCTCGTATTCTGCTGAATTGTTGGTGCAGAGGAAATCCAACTTGAATGAGTGTGAGAAGACTTCACTGATGGAGATACTAGAACCACACCCGCTTCACCAGTGTAGTTGCTAGAAGTGGCCGATCCATCAAAGTATAAGGACCATGTTTCTTCGTTAATAATCAAAATCTCTGAGAACTGACCGGGAACGTCTTCATGTAGCACTGTGATATCCTCCCTTGGAAAGGCGGCGAGTAAGTCTGCAACTGCTTGGCCTTTGATTTCCTTGGGTCGGACACATGATATGTCAAACTCTGACATCTGAAGTAGCAACTTTACAGGTCTCCCTATCAAGGCTGGTTTTGATAGTAAGAACTTAATCGGATTAGCTTTAAAGACGACCACAACTCTATTTGACAACATCTGAATTTTTGAATCACATGGACCAATGCTAAGCATGCTCTTTCAGGCTTTGGGTACCGGAGTTCAACATCTCTCATCGTACGACTAAAGTAGTAGATCGGACGCTCGATGCCTTCATCATCCTCTTGAGTGAGGAGAGCTCCAACAACAACATCACTGGAAGATGTGTAGAGTATTAAAGGTTGTCCTTGCACTGGAGATTTCATGACAGCATGTGATAATAACATTTTTTGGATTTTCTATAATCCAGCTTGTTGTACATTCGTCCATAAAATCTGATCCTTTCTTCAGCAAAGGAGTAAAAGAAGCAATAAGTTTAGCCAACCCATGAATGAAACGTCGGATGTAATTTACCTTGTCCTTGAAACTTTGAAGCTCTTTCACAGTACGTGGAGGAGGCATGGTGGTAATAGCTTTCGTCTTATCTGGGATAACTTTGATTCCTTCTGCAGTGACTTGAAACTCCAGGAACTTTCCGGAAGAAACACCAAAGGTGCATTTCAGGGGATTCATCTTCAGCTTGTATTCTCTGCATCTCTCGAAGACTTGTCTTAAGACATCCAGGTGGGATGATCGAGTTTTCGATTTGATAACCACATCGTTGACATATTCTTCTACTTGTTTATGCATCATGTTATGGAAGATAACAGTCATGGCTCGTTGATAAGTCCCCCCACCCCCACCCCCACCCCAATTCTTTAATCCAATAGGCATTAATGTATAATGGAAATTCCCGATTGGAGTTCGAAATGCAGTCTTGTTAGCATCATGCTTGTACATCTTGATTTGGTTGTATCCGTTGTAACCATCCATGAATGACAACTAGTTGCATCTACGAGCATGTCAATGTTGGGTAAGGGAAAATCGTCCTTCGGGAAACATTTGTTCAGGTTCCTGAAATCCACACAACACCGGATTTGACCATTCTTCTTCTTGACTGGGACAACGTTTGTGAGCCATGTTGGATGTTGAATAGGTTTAATGAATCCTGCTGCTAATAGTTTCTGGATCTTAACTTTGATTTGTTCCTCAACCTCGTATCTGGACTTCCTGGGCGGTTGTTTGACAAGTTTAGAACCGTGACTGATGTGCAAGTGATGACTAGTTTGTCATATGGATCGGGAATTTCCTAGTACGAGCGAAGATATCTTGATACTCCTTCAGCAGACTTATCAATCCTGCTCGTTCTTCCGATAACAAGACAGAACTGATTAAGATTGGTCTCGGTCCTCCTATGTTCCGATGTTGATCATTCCAAGGTCATCGGTGGTGGAGTCAGTGTCATCTTGTAACTATCATGGAGAATCCTGGATTTCTTCTTCAGGTGATTTTCCGTTATGACATGACTCTTCAGGGTGGGGAGGCTTTTCATCGGTATCCCCTGTTAATTTCTAATCTTTGTATTAGATGGTCTTTCCTTCTGTATTGCAGATGGTTACAAAGTTGGATTCCTTCTTATCAGGACTGCGAGTCGAGGTTTGGGTTTGATGACGCTTAAGCGGCTTAGCAGGTAGTCCGGAAGACCCGATATCCTTTGTCAAGGTTGGTTATTTGTCAACTTTCTCAACGTACGTCCAACTCAGGAGTGCGGTACTGTATATCCTGCGTGGTAGTTCAGGGATGCTTTCTCGAGGTTCGAGGAACTCAGCATCATAAACCGAATCATATGGAGATGATGAGGCTGCAATACGAATAATTTTGTTGTTGAGAAGAGCCTTCATGCATTGGTGATATGTTGAAGGGACAAATTTTTTATCATGAAGCCATGGTCGTCCAAGTATCATATAATAATCAGGATCTTTCTCGATCACATGAAACTTGATTGTCGAATGAATAAGCCCTACTTTCATATCAACATAGCGTACCCATATGTATCGCTCTGACTTCCTTTGAAACATGTCATCAAGATGTGATGATGGATGATCTTGTTTTGTGGGACCTTGGCTGCTCAGAGATTTTTGAGGAAAATAACATTGGTCGAAGCACTTGTATCGACATGAGCTCTCTTGAATTTAGAGTCCTTGATAAAAAAAAACAGTTACAAATAGGGCTCCGTTATGTCCTTCCTCCGCCATTTGGTATTCTTCAGTGAAATTGATATTGTTGATAGAAATATCAGACACCATGAATACTTCTTCAACGATTGGAGATGACAGAGTTAGTTGCACAGCAGATGATATTTGATTGAGTGCAACAAATGTATCCGCACATTGATTTTTGGAGTCGCATAAACTTTCAATGAGACGTGCGATTTCTTGATCCACCGGTTTCTTATAAGTAGTGAAACTGTCGACATGAGGAGGATCATCGGAGGAGTCAGTCCTTAGTGTCGAAAGTTCTGGAGCATAGGCGCCGCTTAAATCTGTCGTTAGCCTTACGAGGAAGTTAAGTATGTTTTTTATTGTATCTTTCATCATGTCCATGTTTCCAGTGTGGATTTCCTGTATCCGTGCCAACTCGATCAAGGTTGTGACTTCTTCATCGACCGTGCCATCAGATAGAGTGTTGGAAGGAGGAACATTACCATTTGAAAGATTCTGACCGGAATTTAGAATAGTTGAATCAGACCTAAGACCGACCATCTTTGTGATTGGATTGCAACCGAGAGGCTAGTCTCCAACTGTGGTCGTCAATCTGTTGATGGGAGAAAAGGATTTGTTGGTTTTTTAGGAAAAGTGGTGAGACGAGGGTCGGTTCCTTAAACGAGAAAATTGCCTTAACCTTTTGCAAAAAGATGTACTGCACAAGAGTGCTTTGAGTTCAATAAATCAATCTGTAGGAATCCGGATTAAACCAAGACAATGGTCGTTCCAGAGTCAATTCGGTCACAAAGAGGTAAGAGGGTCGATCTTTAGGAGGGAAGCTAAGAAGTTTTTGAGATCAATGATGATCAAGGATTGTGAATGTGTTGTAGGTTTTTGCAAATTTGTGAACTGTTGAGTTCGAACAAGATAAGTTTAAATTCTGCTCTGTTGAGAGTGATTTTTCAGATGAGAATTCCTGTGATAATTCCCGTATATCTGAGGTTGTTTCAATCATGAATTCAAATACTTATTTATATTGCCAGAATATAGACACATTGATCTCCAGTAAGTGTGACGGTTGCTCGAGCGAAAGAGTGGTAAAGTCGTGGTCAAACCAGTTACATGTCGTGCGTAGACTTGGTTGATTGTTCACCCACTAATTTTCTAACTTCCTCAACCGCATCCACGACTTACTCACATTTCTCGTCGTGGATGAACACACGTGTCGTAGGCTTTAAGACCAAAACCCTAGTAAATATACCCTCATGTGACATGATTGATGTCTCATGAATGTGGAGTCTGCAAGGAAGACGTGTATTTAATTATTCAGTTGTTGACTTAATTGGATGATGAGACTTAGTTTTGCTGAATTGAGCTTGATTGACGAATGCTCTGTGATTCATGAATTGAACATGTATGCTGGGACATATGAATAGACGTTGAGTCTAATGAATTATGCATTATATGCGGCAACTGAGACATTCATATTGAATGAAGTTATAATGAGATTGCTCGATCAAAGTCTTGTTGGTTGAAAATGCTCATCTGTGTCATGAGTTGTCGAATGACAAAAAGAGATTATAATGGTCGACAAACCAAATATTGATTGACGAACCAATAAAATATGATAGAATTATCGAATGTTGATAGTTGAACCAACCTGAGATATATTGTTACTCAAATATTGATAGTTGAATTTATATGAGAAATATTGCTCGTTCGAGCTATTAAATATTGATAGTCGAATCAATATTGCAAGTCTGAGCAAATATTGCTAATTTGAGCAAATATTGATAATTTGGGCAAATATTGCTAGCTTGAGCAATTATTTCTAATTTTAGCGAATATTGCTCGTTTGAGCAAATATTGCTCGATTGATGAATTATCGGTAGCCGGAACGAGTAAAATATTAATTGAAAATACTAGTAGCTGGACCGAATATTGTATAATTGATTGAAATGTTGATTGCTGGATCAACATAAAATTATTAGCGTCTGAACTTGCTCAGAATTATGATTCGCAGAGCATTTGGTTTGAAACCCTAATTTTGATCGATTATTGATCAATTGATGATTTACTGAAAATCAACCAATGAGTGAGAGAGGGACCGGCTACATGGGATGATGGGCCGACCATGTAGCGCCCAGGAGCTCGAATGAGTATGCACCAAAGTCCTTTGTAGACCAGTTGATGAAATGATAATTAAATGCTCGTTTAATCATAATTAAAATAGTGCTCGTCTGAGCATTAGGTGGTAAAACCTAATTATGGAGAGAGGAGGGACTGACCAAGGGGTATGAAACAAGCCCTGGTGGTGGATTGATCAAATTCCAAGTTGGTTGGAAAGAGTTTGAACCCAATATGAATTAATGAAAATTAATTAGGTCAAAATTCATGGTAGGGTATGGGGTCGGTTCCTTGCAAACCTAAGGGACGACCTTGGTCAGTCAAGGTGGCATGCCAGTGTCACCATACTCAATTATGAGAATTTTGATATTTTCTGGTTCGCATTCGTGCAATATTTTGGATTTTCAGAAGAGTTTGATCTTGACTAAAACTCTCGATTTTGCTTGAGTAAGCAAGAAAAAATTTGCTCGCGCGACCAAATATTTTGATTGTATTAAAATAATGATATTTTAATATTTTCTGTGAGAAGCCCGGATGGTCGTGTGACCATTCGACTTTTTGGATTTTGGTAGTGAAAAAGCGGGGGTCTAACAACCACACCCAATATTTCTCTTAGCAATCTGTATGGACTAACTCCAATATACTTTCAAGAGAATCAACTAGACAATAAGACTCAATCTTAAGAAAAGTATATTAAAGAGTTATATCTCAATTTCTCAATTCAATCTACAATCAAGCAAATAAGAATTTGCGAGCCGGATTGAATATAAGAAATAACTTGGACGGTATCAAAAACCAAAATCCAAGTGTCAATCAATTTAATCAACAACCAAAGGTTGGATTCACAATCGATTGAACTTACGCACAACCCGTGATACTTCAATTATATAAACAAATATAATTCGGAAAAGAAATAACACAAACACTTGGAAGTTTTGTTAACGAGGAAACCGCAAACGCAGAAAAACCCCGGGACCTAGTCCCGATTTGAACACCATACTGTATTAAGACGCTACAGACACTGGCCTACTCCAGGTTAACTTCGGACTGGAATGTAGTTGAGCCCTAACCAATCTCACACTGATCAAGGTATAATTAGGCTCCTTACATCTCTGAATCCCAACATGACTCTACACACTTGATTCCCCTAGCTGATCTCACCCACAACTATGAGTTGCTACGACCCAAAGTCGAAGACTTGATAAACCAATATGTCTCACACAGAAAAGTCTATTGAATAGATAAATTTGTCTCCCACAGATAAACCTATGAGTTTTGTTCCGTATTTTGATAAATCAAGGTGAACAGAAACCAATTTATGTACCGGACTTATATTTCCGAAGAACAGCCTGGAAATATCAATCACCTCGCAATAATCTTAATCGTATGGTAGCGAAACAACTTATTGTGGAATCATAAACGATGGGATGAAGATGTTTGTGACTACTTTTTGTATTGCCTATCGGAGATTAAATCTCGAGCAAATCTTAGAGAAGATAGTACTCAATCATGATAGAAAAGAGCAAGATCAGAACACGCAACTACAGAGAAAATAGTTGGGTCTGGCTTCACAATCCCAATGAAGTCTTCAAGTCGTTAACTTACGGGGTTTTGAAAAATCCTATGGTTAAAGTAAAATCGAATCTAGTCGCAACTAGTATCACACAGGAGGTGTGGGGATTAGGTTTCCCAGTTGATAGAGTTCTCCTTTATATAGTCTTCAAATCAGGGTTTGCAATCAATGTTACCTTAGTAACAAAGCATTAAATATTCACCGTTAGATGAAAAACTGATTAGACTCAAGCTATATCTTTCAACCGTTAGATCGAAACTTAGCTTGTTACACAGAAATGAAAAGTGACTTCATTTAGATACGAGTAACCGTACCTAAACGTGTACACTTTTGTTGGCTCAACAATAGTGAACCGAAGTTAGCCATATGAACACTTTCATATCAACCTCATTCATCTTAACCATAACTAATTCAAATGACTCAAATGAAACTAGTTCTAGAGTTGTTCAATTGTTTATATTCTCACAGAAGTATACAAGACACAATTGAAGCAAAATCGGTTTTGATTCACTCGAATCAAGTCATGAACATTATAGCCACGATTTACAAAAGGTTGCATTCCTTATTATATAAAGGGAAATTTATAAATATATGCCTGTTTTTTTTTTGTTTTTTTTTCCAAATATATGCCTGTTTTTTTTTAAATTTCAAATATATGCCTATTTTGACCAAAAGCGGTTAACGGAAAGTTAGTGTCGTTAAGTCTAGGAAAAAGACTTAAAAGTCCTCTGCATCACTAAGTTTTCGCTGCAACTTAGATCGCGCACTGTGTACCTGTACGTGTGGAGAATTTTGACACTTCATCACTAGTTGCCACGTGGAAACTCAAAAAATGGTCGACTTCTGTCTCTTGAGTTGTGTAAGTAAAAATCTTAAAGCATACCAGACGTAGATTTTCATCTAAATGTTGTAACCAGAGATTATCGATTATGGGATCTCCATGTGTAGGTTGTACCCATTTTGTCTAGAACTTTCTCATGCATCCACACCGCAAGATATTCCAGAGATCTCAACTATAAGATTGAAAAGTAACGGTCATACACGTGTCCAAAACCCATGTATGATCCGCACATGACATTTATTCCCCTTCTTTGCATGACTTAATGGTAATTAAGTAAACAACATATCAAAATTTCTTATCGGTCAATGAGAAATTGACCAAACTCGTGAGATATTGACCAAGGTTAACAAAAATGGATGGAAAAGTGGAAACAAGCCTATATTTGAAAAGTTTAAAAAAAGGGGCATATATTTGAAAACAGGGTTTCAAATAGGCATATATTTCTTAAACTTTCTTATATAAATGTATTAGTTCATGAACAAATCGACTTTAGAACATCATCCACTCAAGTATTAAAACGGGTACGCATACCTTAGTGGTTGGACTAAGTTTGGGTTCGCCAGTATCGAACGGGTATGCATATCACCAAACTTAACAGAAATTCCTGGACCTGAACCTCACGCCAGTTCGCGTACCGGTATGCCTACAAGGTTCTCGGACTTTCACAAACCAACCAGTATGCATACGGGTATGCATACCATGGTTCCCGTACATGGACTACATATATGCAAGTACGCATACTATGCTTATATCCATGTTCTAAACTCTTATTTCAACCATTAAACATTCTTTGAAGACGACAATAGCTGTCTCACACAAACTATTAGCTTCAAAGCAATTTTCAAGTGATCGAGTGATCAATACGAAACATTCCGAGTGTACATCAAATGACTGTCTCACACAAATCACGTAAGATGTTACAAGGCGATTTTCACATGATCATCTTTTGACTTTCTTCAAGAATATAAGATGAACTTGGTTAAAGCGAAAGCTTACCAACACATATTTCGAGAAATACGTAAGCGAATTAAACTCAGCTCGAAATATCAAATGTGCATAATTGAAGTCTATATAGCTATGCGACTTTTGTCTCGATAGGAGATAGAATAGAAATATACTTCTGAGTGATAGATGAGTTCAAGTCTCCACATACCTTTTGTTGATGAAGTTCCACAAGCTCCATTTAGTAGTTCTTCGTCTTCAATCAATGAGCATCGTGAAGTCTAAAGCTCAACTACACATTTTATTCTAATACGAGATATAACTATAAGTATACTAGAAATCAAGACTTATAGTTTTGGCAACTAAACTTGACAAACAAGCTTGAGATAGCAACGCTTGCGAGTTCGACCGAGCATTGCTTTGACAGGTAGTTTGAGCAATATGGAAAAATTAGGTTTTTTGCTCGAACGAGGGAGTTTCATGAGACACTACACGAAATCAGGGAATTTGTAACGCTCGAATTTTGTAACGGTTTTTTTAAGTAATGTCGTATCGACGTAGTTAACTTTGTAACGTTGAATAATCGTTGCAATAATTGGTATATGTTACAGAGTTTCAGGAGGGTTGTGGGTAATTACCTTCCTATCCTCAACTTAAATTTCCAAGTTACATTTTTCACCCTCCGTTACTACTATTAGCACCTCTATTACTATTATCAGCTCTGAATTTCATTTCACACATAAGGGCTACCCAGCCTCCCAACGATTCTGGCATTTTTCTCCAACATTTTTTTTCCCATTATAACTCTTCATTTTAATTACCGAAAATCAGAAAACAAAATTAAAATCTGAAAACAAAATTAAAATCATCTGAAATTAGTTTTTCATTTAATATGTCTGAAAGTTGAGAGGTAGATAAACAACTTAATGTTTTGATAGAAAAACGGTTGAGACATTACTACATCATATCTTTCACCTCTATTTATTTCACATCTCACCGACTTCTTGGTATATCCATGCATCCGCCATCGATTTCACCAGAAAATTCATCAGATTCAATTTGAGATTCAGTTGCAGGAAGCTTCATCAAAAAAATTGATTCAACTGATACTTCTGTAACTCGTCGATTTCATTAAAGATTTAAGCTTAATCGAGTTATCACAGAAGGATTGAGTTTTATTAAGATTTCTGAATCTATCGATTCTCCTGGGTTATCTTCAGCTAATTATTAAGGTATTTCTTTTATTGTTCTCTTAATCGACATTTTTTCAACATTTGGGGTTTATTAATTTTAGAAATTGATGTTGTTGTGAATTGTATTCTATTGTGGTGTGTTGATAAATCTGTGACATTTTTAGGTTTAGTTGATAAACTTAGGTTACTAAGACATAGTACTTTACTTATTTGTAGGATGTCAAATTTTGTGGATAAATCTTGGATGCGTATAACAGACATTTATAGCCTAGAATACAGAGAAAGGGTTAGAAATTCATTGATTTTGCAATGGAAAATGGTACTTGTGCAAAAATGTGTGCTTGCCTTTGTAGGAAGTGTGAAAATAGACATCGACTTGGATTTTCGCTTGTTAGGACCCATCTGTATGAGCATGGTGTCGACAAGACATACACCACCTAGAGATTACATGGTGAGAGAAAGGATGGTGCTTCAACAAGTCGTTCTAAGGGGAAGGCCATAGTTGATGAAACGCCTGATAAGCAATCAGATTGTTTGAATTTGAATGATTTTATTGACTCTTCCTTTGGTATTCATCATGACCATGATGGAACACAAATTGGAGAATCACCCTTAGAAGATCCAGATGTCGAGAAGTGTTATAATAGGTACAGATCGTTATCGGCAGAGAAGTTATACCCTTCATGTGAAGACAATCTCACAATCCTCTCTGCTATGGTAAAACTGTATAATATGAAGAAAACTTATAAAATTTTGGGTTACTGTGTCAACAGTTTGTTGGATTTGTTAAGAGTGGCTTCTGAAACCTAACAAGTTGCCCAAAAACTATGATGCCATGAGGTTAATTCTTAAGGATCTGGGGATGAAAGCGAAGTCTATTCATGCTTGTGAGAGTCGTTGTATTCTGTATTACGAGGAGAATGAGGATTTAATAGAGTTTCTGGTATGCAAAACTCTAAGGTTTAAGTTGAAAGCTACGAAAGATGGTCATGTGATGACAAATGAACCTTGTAAAGTGATGAGATACTTTCCTGCAGACGAAAAACTAAAGAAAATGTATTCTCTACCTTGGATATCAGACGCAATGTTGTGGCACGATCGAGCGCAAGTTTTATCTGAATATATGCATCATCCAATAGATTCATCTCAATGGGAATAAATGAAAATGAATTTTTCGTTGTTTGCAGCGGAAGGAAGAAATGTTTGGATTGGAATATCAACAGATGGGTTTAATCCTTATGGTGTACATACTTTGATTTGGAGTTGTTGGCCTGTGATCCTTGTGGTTCATAATCTTCCGCCTTCTATATGTATGAAGTATGAATTCCAAATGATGACTCTGTTGATACCTGGGCGTAAGTCACCGGGTCAAGACATTGATGTTTTTTTGCGGCCGCTGGTCAACATGCTAAAAAAACTTTGGCATCAAGGTGTACAAGTTTTTGATTCTTTGAAAAGGGAGTATTTTACTCTGAAAGCAACTCTGATGTTTGGCATTCATGACTTGCCTTATCAAGGTGTTTTAAGTGGATGTACCACTCATGGCTACTGTGCGTGTGTTTGCTGCGCAGACGAAACTCGAGGTACTCATATAGGTTACGACAGCAAGATTGTGTACACTAACTATCGTATATTCCTTAAGAAAAGGCACCCATTTAGGGATGGGACTCTTTTGGCATTAGAGACACATGAGCATAAAAGTGCACCGCTGAGACTAACAGGAGCACAGTCGCTTGAGAAGTTGGCCAATGTTCAATACGAACTTAGTAAGTCAGTGGTCCGCAAGACAGGTAAATGAAATAGATATCAGTCTGATAAAGAGGAAGGTGATTCTGAGCTTGTCACATGTGCTTTCTTTAATAAGTGTATTCTTTAGGAACTTGAGTCGTATTGTGCCTTGACTATACAGCATTGTGTCCACGTGATCCACGCGGAAAAGAACGTCATGGAACATATTATTTACACTATCTTTGATAAAGATAATAAGGCTATTTTTGCATGGAATAATAGTGACAAATTGAAGGAGAATAAACTACACTTTGGAGAGTGGAAAGATAAGAAAACAAAGAAAGGAGTACAGATGGTTCCGCTGTTTGTTTTGAGCAAAAAAGAGAAAACCGATTTTTGTCATATTCTTAAAGATCTGAAAGTTCCCACAGGATTTTCGTCGAATATAAGTAACAATGTAAATATGGAGCAATTGAACTTGAGCAGCTTGAAGTCACATGACTACCATGTGATTATGGGGTACTTATTACCTATTCTGTTTCAACATGCCTTTCCAGGATAGAAAGACTTGCGTACTGCGCTTCAACAAGTCAGTTTGTATTTTAGAATTTTGTGCTCAAAGGTGGTTAGCAGAGAGTATCTGGACCAGGCTAAGTGGACGACTGCAGAGGCCATGTGTTTGCTCGAAAAGTATTTCCCGGCTGGATTTTTTGATATAAGCGTGCACAACATGGTTCATTTGGCTGATGAGGCCTTAGTTTATGGACCTGTTAGGTATCAATTGATGTACCCATTCAAAAGGTGAATTGATATTTTACCATTTGTCCTTTATTTTTATTTATTTTTGTTGTTTTTGTAATGAAATTTACATGTACATACTGAATCAGGGCAATGAAGGAGTGCAAAAACATCCCAAATAACAGTAGATACATTGAAGGGTCAATTACGAAGTCGACTGAAATGGATGATTGTGTTAGATTTTCCATGGAGCACATGAAAAATGCCGATCAAGGACGTTACAAAGAAAATTTGGAGCCCTTTCTTAAAGGATGAACATGGATTCAGCGATGTGGGTTATGTGCTTGATGAAAAGCCAGTTCAGGTGAGCCCTATTCAGTGGATGCAGATACGTCAGAAGGTCTCGATGTTTACTACAGGTATTGGTTGGACGTTTTTTGTTTGTATGTGGATAATGGGTTATTCTTTTTAGATTTTAATACTATGTATGCTAAATATAGGGATTATTGCGAGAATTGTGAAGCTGATGGGGTTGCAATGGAGGAAGTCGAGATGCAAACCAAGTTCCTTAGTTTGATGTATGAAAAGGTTTGTATTGGCGCTCCTGTTTGTTAGCGTAGTAATGATGCAGTATGTTGATGTGTTGATTTTCTTTTCGCTGTCGTATCTTGGATCAGAAGACAAAATGGATACAAATTTGTGGTTTTACATCAGAGGTCCAGTGTCTCAGAAAGAGTACAAAAGATACCATGTGAATGGATTTAGTTTTTGTTCCCAAGCACACTAGGAAAAGGCTAAGACCCAGGACAGTGGTGTCACCATGGTTGCATCGACCACTTTTAAGAGCTCAAAAAGGGACAAAAGACATGTTACTAACCTAACCCGGTGTTATGGGGTGATCATACAAATCCTAGAGTTGAATTATGGTACATTTAAAGAAACTGTCTTCTAGTGCGATTGGGTGAAGGTAGAGAATGGAACAAAGATCTGTCAGGATTCAGATTTTCTTTTGGTAAATCTTTCAAGATTGAAAAGCCATACCAAAATTTCAGACGAGCCTGTGATTCTCGCTGAAGAGGCTGCCCAAGCTTTCTACACCAAAGACGTGAAACATCCAGATTAGTGGGGTGTTATTCATACACCGAGAGGAATGACTGCAGATGTGGACAAAGCAGAGATACCAGGTCGCGATAGTTTTCAGGATATTTTAGAAGAGGAACCACATCTACGTAAATTATTGGAGCAAAAGCGTCCACCTAGATCAAAGAAATAAAAAATCTCCAATATATGTGCGATCAGTAAGTTTCCTTTCTAATGCTGGTCTTGAATGTATGCATATTCCAAATGCAAGACACTTTGCATTTGATCAAATTAATGCTGGTCTTGAATAACAATTTTACATGAGTTCAGTAATAGGTTGCTGTTTCATCCAATATGATATATTTCACACCTCAAACCTCACCTGAACGAGAACATCGGGTCTGTATATGATAATCTCGCAACATGAGTTCAGTAATAAGTTGCAGTTTCATCCAATATGATATATTTCACACCTCAAATCCCACCAGGACGAGAACATCGGGTTTGTATATGGCAATCTTGCAACATGAGTTCAGTAATAGGTTGCAGTTTCATCCAATCTAATACATTTCACACCTCAAATTCCACCTAGACGAGAATATAGGGTATGTATATGGTAATCTTGCAACATGAGTTCGGTAATAGGTTGCAGTTTCATCCAATCTGATATATTTCACACCTCAAACCTCACCTGGACGAGAACATCGGGTTTGTATATGGTAATATTGCAACTTGAGTTCAGTAATAGGTTGCAGTTTCATCCAATCTAATATTTTAAACCTCAAACCTCACCTGGACGAGAACATCGGGTATGTATATGGTAATATTGCAACATGAGTTAAATAATAGGTTGCAGTTTCATCCAATCTGATATATTTCACACCTCAATTTCCATCTGGACGAGAACATCGTGTCTGTATATGGTAATCTTGCAACATGAGTTCAGTAATAGGTTGCAGTTTCATCCAATATGATATATTTCATACCTCAAACCTCACCTGGACGAGAACATCGGGTTTGTATATGGTAATCTTACGACATGAGTTCGGTAATAGGTTGCAGTTTCATCCAATCTGATATGTTTCACACCTCAAATCCCACCTGCACGAGAACATCGGGTCTGTATATGGTAATCTTGCAACCTGAGTTCAGTAATAGGTTGCAGTTTCATACAATATGATATATTTCACACCTCAATTCCCACCTGGACGAGAACATCGGGTTTGTATATTGTAATATTGCAACATGAGTTCTGTAATAGGTTGCAGTTTCATCCAATCTGATATATTTCGCACCTGAAACCTCACCTGGACGACAACATCGGGTTTGTATATGGTAATCTTGCAACATGAGTTCAGTAATAGGTTGCAGTTTCATCCAATCTGATATATGTCACACCTCAAACCTCACCTGGACGAGAACATCGGGTCCGCATATGGTAATCTTGCAACATGAGTTCAGTAATAGGTTGCAGTTTCATCCAATCTGATATATTTCGCACCTGAAACCTCACCTGGACGACAACATCGGGTTTGTATATGGTAATCTTGCAACATGAGTTCAGTAATAGGTTGCAGTTTCATCCAATCTGGTATATCTCACACCTCAAACCTCACCTGAACGAGAAAATCGGGTCCGTATATGGTAATCTTTCAACCTGAGTTCAGTATTAGGTTGTTGTTTCATCCAATATGATATATTTCATACCTCAAATCACACCTGGACGAGAACAGCGGCTCTGTATATGATAATTTTGCAACCTAAGTTCAGTAATAGGTTGCAATTTCATCCAATATGATATATATCACACCTCAAATCCCACCCGGACGAGAATATCGGGTCTGTATATGGTAATCTTGCAACATGAGTTCAGTAATAGGTTGCAGTTTCATCCAATCTGATATATATGTCACACCTCAAACCTCACCTGGACGAGAACATAAGGTCTGTATATGGTAATCTTGCAACATGAGTTCAGTAATAGGTTGCAGTTTCATCCAATCTGATATATTTCGCACCTCAAACCTCACCTGGACGACAACATCGGGTTTGTATATGGTAATCTTGCAACATGAGTTCAGTAATAGGTTACAGTTTCATCCAATCTGGTATATTTCACACCTCAAACCTCACCTGGACAAGAGAATCGGGTCTGTATATGGTAATCTTGCAACCTGAGTTCAGTATTAGGTTGCTGTTTCATCCAATATGATATATTTCGTACCTCAAATCACACCTGGACGAGAACACCGGCTCTGTATATGGTAATCTTGCAACCTAAGTTCAGTAATAGGTTGCAGTTTCATCCAATCTGATATATATCACACCTCAAATCCCACCTGGACGAGAACATCGGGTCTGTATATGGTAATCTTGCAACATGAGTTCAGTAATAGGTTGCAGTTTCATCCAATCTGATATATGTCACACCTCAAACCTCACCTGGACGTGAACATCAGGTCTGTATATGGTAATCTTGCAACATGAGTTCAGTAATAGGTTGCAGTTTCATCCAATCTGATATATTTCACACCTCAATTCCCACCTGGACGAGAACATCGGGTTTGTATATTGTAATATTGCAACATGAGTTCTGTAATAGGTTGCAGTTTCATCCAATCTGATATATTTCGCACCTGAAACCTCACCTGGACGACAACATCGGGTTTGTATATGGTAATCTTGCAACATGAGTTCAGTAATAGGTTGCAGTTTCATCCAATCTGGTATATCTCACACCTCAAACCTCACCTGAACGAGAAAATCGGGTCCGTATATGGTAATCTTTCAACCTGAGTTCAGTATTAGGTTGTTGTTTCATCCAATATGATATATTTCATACCTCAAATCACACCTGGACGAGAACAGCGGCTCTGTATATGATAATTTTGCAACCTAAGTTCAGTAATAGGTTGCAATTTCATCCAATATGATATATATCACACCTCAAATCCCACCCGGACGAGAATATCGGGTCTGTATATGGTAATCTTGCAACATGAGTTCAGTAATAGGTTGCAGTTTCATCCAATCTGATATATATGTCACACCTCAAACCTCACCTGGACGAGAACATAAGGTCTGTATATGGTAATCTTGCAACATGAGTTCAGTAATAGGTTGCAGTTTCATCCAATCTGATATATTTCGCACCTCAAACCTCACCTGGACGACAACATCGGGTTTGTATATGGTAATCTTGCAACATGAGTTCAGTAATAGGTTACAGTTTCATCCAATCTGGTATATTTCACACCTCAAACCTCACCTGGACAAGAGAATCGGGTCTGTATATGGTAATCTTGCAACCTGAGTTCAGTATTAGGTTGCTGTTTCATCCAATATGATATATTTCGTACCTCAAATCACACCTGGACGAGAACACCGGCTCTGTATATGGTAATCTTGCAACCTAAGTTCAGTAATAGGTTGCAGTTTCATCCAATCTGATATATATCACACCTCAAATCCCACCTGGACGAGAACATCGGGTCTGTATATGGTAATCTTGCAACATGAGTTCAGTAATAGGTTGCAGTTTCATCCAATCTGATATATGTCACACCTCAAACCTCACCTGGACGTGAACATCAGGTCTGTATATGGTAATCTTGCAACATGAGTTCAGTAATAGGTTGCAGTTTCATCCAATCTGATATATTTCGCACCTCATACCTCACATGGACGACAACATCGGATTTGTATATGGTAATCTTGCAACATGAGTTCATTAATAGGTTGCAGTTTCTTCCAATCTGATATATTTCAAATCTTAAACCTCACCTGGACGAGAACATCGGGTATGTATATGGTAATCCTGCAACATGAGTTCAGTAATAGGTTGCAGTTTCATCCAATTTGATATATTTCACAACCCAAACCTCACCTGGACGAGAACATCGGGTCTGTATATGGTAATCTTGCAACATGAGTTCAGTAATTGGTTATAGTTTCATCTAATCTGATATATTTTGCACCTCAAACCTCACCTTGACGACAAACATCGGGTATGTATATGGTAATCTTGCAACATGAGTTCAGTAATAGGTTGCAGTTTCATCCAAATTGGAATATTTCACACCTAAAACCTCACCTGGACGAGAAAATCGGATCTGTATATGGTAATCTTGCAACCTGAGTTCAGTAATAGGTTGAAGTTTCATCAAATATGATATATTTCATACCTCAAATCACACGTGGACGAGAACATCGGCTCTGTATATGGTAATATTGCAACCTAAGTTCAGTAATAGGTTGCAGTTTCATCCAATCTGATATATATCACACCTCAAATCCCACCTGGACGAGAACATTGGGGCTGTATATGGTAATCTTGCAACATGAGTTCGGTAATAGGTTGTAGTTTCATCCAATCTGATATATGTCACACCTCAAACTTCACACAGACGAGAACATCGGGTATGTATATGGTAATCTTGCAACATGAGTTTAGTAATAAGTTGCAGTTTCATATAATCTGATATATTTCGCACCTCAAACCTCACCTGGACGACAACATCAAGTTTGTATATGGTAATCTTGCAACATGAGTTCAGTAATAGGTTGCAGTTTCATCCAATCAGGTATATTTCACACCTCAAACCTCACCTGAACGAAAAATCAGGTCTGTATATGGTAATCTTTCAACCTGAGGTCAGTATTAGGTTGTTGATTCATCCAATATGATATATTTCATACCTCAAATCACACCTGGATGAGAACAGCGGCTCTGTATATGGTAATCTTTCAACCTAAGTTCAGTAATAGGTTGCAGTTTCATCCAATATGATATATATCACACCTCAAATCCCACCTGGATGAGAATATCGGGTATGTATATGGTAATCTTGCAACATGAGTTCAGTAATAGGTTGCAGTTTCATCCAATCTGATATATGTCACACCTCAAACCTCACCTGGACGAGAACATCGGGTCTGTATATTGTAATCTTGCAACATGAGTTCAGTAATAGGTTGCAGTTTCATCCAATCTGATATATTTCGCACCTCAAACCTCACCTGGACGACAACATCGGTTTTGTATATGGTAATCTTGCAACATGAGTTCAGTAATAGGTTACAGTTTCATCCAATCTGGTATATTTCACACCTCAAACCTCACCTGGACGAGAAAATCGGGTCTGTATTTGGTAATCTTGCAACCTGAGTTCAGTATTAGGTTACTATTTCATCCAATATGATATATTTCATACCTCAAATCACACCTGGACGAGAACATCGGGTCTGTATATGGTAATCTTGAAACCTAAGTTCGGTAATAGGTTGCAGTTTCATCCAATCTGATATATATCACACCTCAAATCCCACCTGGACGAGAACATCGGGTCTGTATATGGTAATCTTGCAACATGAGTTCAGTAATAGGTTGCAGTTTCATCCAATCTGATATATGTCACACCTCAAACCTCACCTGGACGAGAACATCAGGTTTGTATATGGTAATCTTGCAACATGAGTTCAGTAATAGGTTGCATTTTCATCCAATCTGATATATTTTGCACCTCATACCTCACCTATACGACAACATCGGGTTTGTATATGGTAATCCTGCAACATAAGTTCAGTAACAGGTTGCAGTTTCATCCAATTTGATATATTTCACAACCCAAACCTCACCTGGACGAGAACATCGGGTTTGTATATGGTAATCTTGCAACATGAGTTCGGTAATTGGTTGTAGTTTCATCTAATCTGATATATTTTGCACCTCAAACCTCACCTGGACGACAAACATCGGGTATGTATATGGTAATATTAAACATGAGTTCAATAATAGTTTGCAGTTTCATCCAATTTGGTATATTTTACACCTAAACCCTCACCTGGACGAGAAAAGCGGATCTGTAAATGGTAATCTTGCAACCTGAGTTCAGTACTACGTTGCAGTTTCATCCAATATGATATATTTCATACCTCAAATCACGCGTGGACGAGATTATCGGCTCTTTATATGGTGATCTTGCAACCTAAGTTCAGTAATAGGTTGCAGTTTCATCCAATCTGATATATATCACACCTCAAATCCCACCTGGACGAGAACGTTGGGGCTGTATATGGTAATCTTGCAACATGAGTTCGGTAATAGATTGCAGTTTCATCCAATCTGATATATGTCACACCTCAAACATCACAAGGACGAGAACATCGGGTCTGTATATGGTAATCTTGCAACCTGAGTTCAGCAATAGGTTGTAGTTTCATCCAATTTGGTATATTTCACACCTCAAACCTCACCTGGACGAGAAAATCGGGTCTGTATATGGTAATCTTGCAACCTGAGTTCAGTTTTAGGTTGCTGTTTCATCCAATATGGTATTTTTTATACCTCAAATCACACCTGGACGACAAATATCGGGTATGTATATGGTAATATTAAACATGAGTTCAGTAATAGGTTGTAGTTTCATCCAATCTGATATATATCACACCTCAAATCCCACCTGGACGAGAACATCGGGTCTGTATATGGTAATCTTGCAACATGAGTTCAGTAATAGGTTGAATTTTCATCCAATCTGATATATGTCACACCTCAAACCTCATCTGGACGAGAACATCAGGTCTGTATATGGTAATCTTGCAACATGAGTTCAGTAATAGGTTGTAGTTTCATCCAATCTGATATATTTCGCACCTCATACCTCACCTGGACGAGAACATCGGGTTTGTATATGGTAATCTTGCAACCTGAGTTTGGTAATAGGTTGCAGTTTCATCTAATCTGATATATTTCACACCTCAAACCCCACCTGGACGAGAACATCGGGTTTGTATATGGTAATATTGCAACCTAAGTTCGGTAATAGGTTGCAGTTTCATCCAATCTGATATATATCACACCTCAAATCCCACCTGGACGAGAACATCGGGTCTGTATATAGTAATCTTGCAACATGAGTTCAGTAATAGGTTGCAGTTTCATCCAATCTGATATATGTCACACCTCAAACCTCACCTGAACGAGAACATCAGGTTTGTATATGGTAATCTTGCAACAGGAGTTCAGTAATAGGTTATATTTTCATCCAATATGGTATATTTCACACCTCAAAATTTACCTGGACAAAAGAATCGGGTCCGTATATGGTAATCTTGCAACCTGAGTTCAGTATTAGGTTGCTGTTTCATCCAATATGATATATTTCACACCTCAAACCTCACCTGGATGAGAACATCGGGTCTGTATATGGTAATCTTGCAACCTGAGTTTGGTAATAGGTTGCAGTTTCATCTAATCAGATATATTTCACACCTCAAACCCCACCTGGACGAGAACATCGGGTTTGTATATGGTAATATTGCATCATGAGTTCAGTAATAGGTTGCAGTTTCATCCAATCCGATATATTTCATACCTCAAATCACACCTGGACGAGAACATCGGCTCTGTATATGGTAATCTTGCAACCTAAGTTCGGTAATAGGTTGCAGTTTCATCCAATCTGATATATATCACACCTCAAATCCCACCTGGACGAGAACATCGGGTCTGTATATAGTAATCTTGCAACATGAGTTCAGTAATAGGTTGCAGTTTCATCCAATCTGATATATGTCACACCTCAAACCTCACCTGAACGAGAACATCAGGTTTGTATATGGTAATCTTGCAACATGAGTTCAGTAATAGGTTGCAGTTTCATCCAATCTGATATATTTTGCACCTCATACCTCACCTGTACGACAACATCGGGTTTGTATATGGTAATCCTGCAACATAAGTTCAGTAATAGGTTGCAGTTTCATCCAATTTGATATATTTCACAACCCAAACCTCACCTGGACGAGAACATCGGGTTTGTATATGGTAATCTTGCAACATGAGTTCGGTAATTGGTTGTAGTTTCATCTAATGTGATATATTTTGCACCTCAAACCTCACCTGGACGACAAATATCGGGTATGTATATGGTAATATTAAACATGAGTTCAGTAATAGGTTGTAGTTTCATCCAATCTGATATATTTCGCACCTCATACCTCACCTGGACGACAACATCGGGTTTGTAAATGGTAATCTTGCAACAGGAGTTCAGTAATAGGTTATATTTTCATCCAATATGGTATATTTCACACCTCAAACTTTACCTGGACGAAAGAATCGGGTCCGTATATGGTAATCTTGCAACCTGAGTTCAGTATTAGGTTGCTGTTTCATCCAATATGATATATTTCACACCTCAAACATCACCTGGATGAGAACATCTGGTATGTATATGGTAATCTTGCAACCTGAGTTTGGTAATAGGTTGCAGTTTCATCTAATCTGATATATTTCACACCTCAAACCCCACCTGGACGAGAACATTGGGTTTGTATATGGTAATATTGCATCATGAGTTCAGTAATAGGTTGCAGTTTCATCCAATCCGATATATTTCACACCTCAAACCTCACCTGGACGAGAACATCGGGTCTGTATATGGTAATCTTGCAACCTAAGTTCGGTAATAGGTTGCAGTTTCATCCAATCTGATATATATCACACCTCAAATCCCACCTGAACGAGAACATCAGGTCTGTATATGGTAATCTTGCAACATGAGTTCAGTAATAGGTTGCAGTTTCATCCAATCTGATATATGTCACACCTCAAACCTCACCTGGACGAGAACATCAGGTTTGTATATGGTAATCTTGCAACATGAGTTCAGTAATAGGTTGCAGTTTCATCCAATCTGATACATTTTGCACCTCATACCTCACATGCACGACAACATCGGGTTTGTATATGGTAATCCTGCAACATAAGTTCAGTAATAGGTTGCAGTTTCATCCAATCTGATATATTTCACACCTCAAATCCCACGTGGACTAGAACATCGGGTATGTATATGGTAATCTTGCAACCTGAGTTCAGTAATAGGTTGCAGTTTCATCCAATCTGATAAATTTCACACCTCAAACCTCACCTGGACGAGAACATCGGGTCTGTATATGGTAATCTTGCACCCTGAGTTCAGTAATAGGTTACATTTTCATCCAATATGGTATATTTCACACCTCAAACTTTACCTGGACGAAAGAATCGGGTCCGTATATGGTAATCTTGCAACCTGAGTTCAGTATTAGGTTGCTATTTCATCCAATATGATATATTTCACACCTCAAACCTCACCTGGATGAGAACATCGGGTCTGTATATAGTAATCTTGACCTGAGTTTGGTAATAGGTTGCAGTTTCATCTAATCTGATATATTTCATACCTGAAACCCCACCTGGACGAGAATATCGGGTCTATATATGGTAATATTGCATCATGAGTTCAGTAATAGGTTGCAGTTTCATCCAATCCGATATATTTCACACCTCAAACCTCACCTGGACGAGAACATCGGGTTTGTATATGGTAATCTTGCAACCTGAGTTCAGTAATATGTTGCAGTTTCATCCAATCTGATATATTTCACACCTCAAATCCCACCTGGACTAGAACATCGGGTATGTATATGGTAATCTTGCAACCTGAGTTCAGTAATAGGTTGCAGTTTCATCTAATTTGATATATTTCACACCTAAAATCTCACCTGGACGAGAACATCGGGTATGTATATGGTAATCTTGCAACCTGAGTTCAGTAATAGGTTGCAGTTTCATCCAATCTGATATATTACACACCTCAAACCTCACCTGGACGAGAACATCGGGTCTGTATATGGTAATATTGCAACCTGAGTTCAGTAATAAGTTGCAGTTTGATCCAATCTAATATTTCAAACCTCACCTAGACGAGAACATCGGGTATGTATATGGTAATACTGTAACATGAGTTCAGTAATAGGTTGCAGTTTTATCCAATCTGATATATTTCACACCTCAATTCCCATCTGGACGAGAACATCAGGTCTATATATGGTAATCTTGCAACATGAGTTCAGTAATAGGTTGCAGTTTCATAAAATCTGATATATTTCATACCTCAAACCTCACCTGGACGAGAACATCGGGTTTGTATATGGTAATCTTACGACATGAATTCAGTAATAGGTTGCAGTTTCATCCAATCTGATATATTTCACACGTCAAATCCCACCTGCACGAGAACATCGGGTCTGTATATGGTAATCTTGCAACATGAGTTCAGTAATAAGTTGCAGTTTCATCCAATGTGATATATTTCGCATCTCAAACCTCACCTGGACGACAACATCGGGTTTGTATATGGTAATCTTGCAACATGAGTTCAGTAATAGGTTGCAGTTTCATCTAATCTGATATATTCCGCACCTCAAACCTCACCTGGACGAGAACATCGGGTCTGTATATGGTAATATTGCAAGTTGAGTTCAGTAATAGGTTGCAGTTTCATCCAATCTGATATATTTCACACCTCAAACCTCAGCTGGATGAGAACATCGGGTCTGTATATGGTAATCTTGCAACCTGAGTTTGGTAATAGGTTGCAGTTTCATCTAATCTGATATATTTCACACCCCAAACCCCACTTGGACGAGAACATCGGGTCTGTATATGGTAATATTGCATCATGAGTTCAGTAATAGGTTGCAGTTTCATCCAATCCGATATATTTCACACCTCAAACCTCACCTGGACGAGAACATCGGGTCTGTATATGGTAATCTTGCAACCTGAGTTCAGTAATATGTTGCAGTTTCATCCAATCTGATATATTTCACACCTCAAATCCCACCTGGACTAGAACATCGGGTATGTATATGGTAATCTTGCAACCTGAGTTCAGTAATAGGTTGCAGTTTCATCCAATCTGATATATTTCACACCTCAAACCTCACCTGGACGAGAACATCGGGTCTGTATATGGTAATCTTGCAACCTGAGTTCAGTAATAGGTTGCAGTTTCATCCAATCTGATATATTTCACTCCTCAAACCTCACCTGGACAAGAACATCGGGTCTGTATATGGTAATATTGCAACCTGAGTTAAGTAATAGGTTGCAGTTTGATCCAATCTAATATTTCAAACCTCACCTAGACGAGAAAATCGGGTATGTATATGGTAATACTGTAACATGAGTTCAGTAATAGGTTGCAGTTTTATCCAATCTGATATATTTCACACCTCAATTCCCATCTGGACGAGAACATCAGGTCTGTATATGGTAATCTTGCAACATGAGTTCAGTAATATGTTGCAGTTTCATCAAATCTCATATATTTCATACCTCAAACCTCACCTGGACGAGAACATCGGGTTTGTATATGGTAATCTTACGACATGAGTTCAGTAATAGGTTGCAGTTTCATCCAATCTGATATATTTCACACGTCAAATCCTACCTGCACGAAAACATCGGGTCTATATATGGTAATCTTGCAACATGAGTTCAGTAATAAGTTGCAGTTTCATCCAATGTGATATATTTCACATCTCAAACCTCACCTGGACGAAAACATCGGGTTTGTATATGGTAATCTTGCAACATGAGTTCAGTAATAGGTTGCAGTTTCATCTAATCTGATATATTCCGCACCTCAAACCTCACCTGGACGAGAACATCGGGTCTGTATATGGTAATATTGCAAGCTGAGTTCAGTAATAGGTTGCAGTTTCATCCAATCTGATATATTTCACACCTCAAATCCCACCTGGACGAGAACATCGGGTCTGTATATGGTAATTTTGCAACATGAGTTCAGTAATAGGTTGCAGTTTCATCCAATCTGATATATTTCACACCTCACATCCCACCTGGACGAGAACAATGGGTCCGTATATGGTAATCTTGCAACATGAGTTCAGTAATAGGTTGCAGTTTCATCCAATCTAATATATTTCACACCTCAAACCTCACCTGGACGAGAACATCGGGTTTGTATATGGTAATCTTACGACATGAGTTCAGTAATAGGTTGCAGTTTCATCCAATCTGATATATTTCACACGTCAAATCCAACCTGCACGAGAATATCGGGTCTGTATATGGTAATATTGCAACATGAGTTCAGTAATAAGTTGCAGTTTCATCCAATGTGATATATTTCGCATCTCAAACCTCACCTGGACGACAACATCGGGTTTGTATATGGTAATCTTGCAACATGAGTTCAGTAATAGGTTGCAGTTTCATCTAATCTGATATATTCCGCACCTCAAACTTCACTTGGACGAGAACATCGGGTCTGTATATGGTAATATTGCAAGCTGAGTTCAATAATAGGTTGCAGTTTCATCCAATCTGATATATTTCACACCTCAAACCTCACCTGGATGAGAACATCGGGTTTGTATATGGTAATCTTGCAACCTGAGTTTGGTAATAGGTTGAAGTTTCATCTAATCTGATATATTTCACACCTCAAACCCCACTTGGACGAGAACATCGGGTCTGTATATGGTAATATTGCATCATGAGTTCAGTAATAGGTTACAGTTTCATCCAATCCGATATATTTCACACCTCAAACCTCACCTGGACGAGAACATCGGGTCTGTATATGGTAATCTTGCAACCTGAGTTCAGTAATATGTTGCAGTTTCATCCAATCTGATATATTTCACACCTCAAATCCCACCTGGACTAGAACATCGGGTATGTATATGGTAATCTTGCAACTTGAGTTTAGTAATAGGTTGCAGTTTCATCCAATCTAATATATTTCACACCTCAAACCTCACCTGGACGAGAACATCGGGTCTGTATATGGTAATCTTGCAACCTGAGTTCAGTAATAGGTTGCAGTTTCATCCAATCTGATATATTTCACACCTCAAACCTCACCTGGACGAGAACATCGGGTCTGTATATGGTAATATTGCAACCTGAGTTAAGTAATAGGTTGCAGTTTGATCCAATCTAATATTTCAAACCTCACCTAAACGAGAAAATCGGGTATGTATATGGTAATACTGTAACATGAGTTCAGTAATAGGTTGCACTTTTATCCAATCTGATATAATTCACACCTCAATTCCCATCTGGACGAGAACATCAGGTCTGTATATGGTAATCTTGCAACATGAGTTCAGTAATATGTTGCAGTTTCATCAAATCTGATATATTTCATACCTCAAACGTCACCTGGACGAGAACATCGGGTTTGTATATGGTAATCTTACGACATGAGTTCATTAATAGGTTGCAGTTTCATCCAATCTGATATATTTCACACGTCAAATCCTACCTGCACGAGAACATCGGGTCTATATATGGTAATCTTGCAACATGAGTTCAGTAATAAGTTGCAGTTTCATCCAATGTGATATATTTCGCATCTCAAACCTCACCTGGACGACAACATCGGGTTTGTATATGGTAATCTTGCAACATGAGTTCAGTAATAGGTTGCAGTTTCATCTAATCTGATATATTCCGCACCTCAAACCTCACCTGGACGAGAACATCGGGTCTGTATATGGTAATATTGGAAGCTGAGTTCAGTAATAGGTTGCAGTTTCATCCAATCTGATATATTTCACACCTCAAATCCCACCTGGACGAGAACATCGGGTCTGTATATGGTAATTTTGCAATATGAGTTCAGTAATAGGTTGCAGTTTCATCCAATCTGATATATTTCACACCTCACATCCCACTTGGACGAGAACATCGGGTCTATATATGGTAGTCTTGCAACATGAGTTCAGTAATAGGTATCAGTTTCATCCAATCTGATATATTTCACACCTCAAATCCCACCAGGACGAGAACATCGGGTTTTTATATGGAAATCTTGAACCATGAGTTCAGTAATTGGTTGCAGTTTTATTCAATCTGATATATTTCACACCTCAAACCGCACCTGGACGAGAACATCGGGTCTGTATATGGTAATCTTGCAACATGAGTTCAGTAATAGGTAATAGTTTCATCCAATCTGATATATTTCACACCTCAAATCCCATCAGTACGAGAACATCGGGTTTGTATATGGTAATCTTGCAACATGAGTTCACTAATAGGTTGCAGTTTCATCCAATCTGATATATTTCACACCTCAAATCCCACCAGGACAAGAACATCGGGTTTGTATATGGCAATCTTGCAACATGAGTTCAGTAATAGGTTGCAGTTTCATCCAATTTGATATATTTCACACCTCACATCCCACCTGGACGAGAACAATGGGTCCGTATATGGTAATCTTGCAACATGAGTTCAGTAATAGGTTGCAGTTTCATCCAATATAATATATTTCACACCTCAAACCTCACCTGGACGAGAACATCGGGTCTGTATATGGTAATCTTGCAACATGAGTTCAGTAATAGGTAACAGTTTCATCCAATCTGATATATTTCACACCTCAAATCCCACCAGGACGAGAACATGGGGTTTGTATATGGTAATATTATGACATGAGTTCAGTAATAGGTTGCAGTTTCATCCAATCTAATATATTTCACACCTCAAACCTCACCTGGATGAGAACATCGGGTCTGTATATGGTAATCTTGCAACCTGAATTTGGTAATAGGTTGCACTTTCATCTAATCTGATATATTTCACACCTCAAACCCCATGTGGACGAGAACATGGGGTCTGTATATGGTAATCTTGCAACCTGAGTTCAGTAATATGTTGCAGTTTCATCCAATCTGATATATTTCACACCTCAAATCCCACCTGGACTAGAACATCGGGTATATATATGGTAATCTTGCAACCTGAGTTCAGTAATAGGTTGCAGTTTCATCCAATCTGATATATTTCACACCTCAAACCTCACCTGGACGAGAACATCGGGTCTGTATATGGTAATCTTGCAACCTGAGTTCAGTAATAGGTGGCAGGTTCATCCAATCTGATATATTTCACACCTCAAACCTCACCTGGACGAGAACATCGGGTCTGTATATGGTAATATTGCAACCTGAGTTCAATAATAGGTTGCAGTTTGATCCAATCTGATATATTTCATACCTCAAACCTCACATGGACGAGAGCATCGGGTTTGTATATGGTAATATTACGACATGAGTTCAGTAATAGGTTGCAGTTTCATCCAATCTGATATATTTCACACGTCAAATCTCACCTGCACGAGAACATCGGGTCTGTATATGGTAATCTTGCAACTTGAGTTCAGTGATAGGTAGTAGTTTCATCCAATCTGATATATTTAACACCTCAAACCGCACCTGGACGAGAACATCGGGTCTGTATATGGTAATTTTGCAACATGAGTTCAGTAATAGGTTGCAGTTTCATCCAATCTGATATATTTCACACCTCAAATCCCATCAGTACGAGAACAATGGGGCCGTATATGGTAATCTTGCAACATGAGTTCAGTAATAGGTTGTCGTTTCATCCAATCTAATATATTTCACACCTCAAACCTCACCTGGACGAGAACATCGGGTCTATATATGGTAGTCTTGCAACATGAGTTCAGTAATAGGTAACAGTTTCATCCAATCTGATATATTTCACACCTCAAATCCCACCAGGACGAGAACATCGGGTTTTTATATGGAAATCTTGAACCATGAGTTCAGTAATTGGTTGCAGTTTCATTCAATCTGATATATTTCACACCTCAAACCGCACCTGGACGAGAACATCGGGTCTGTATATGGTAATCTTGCAACATGAGTTCAGTAATAGGTAATAGTTTCATCCAATCTGATATATTTCACACCTCAAATCCCATCAGTACGAGAACATCGGGTTTGTATATGGTAATCTTGCAACATGAGTTCACTAATAGGTTGCAGTTTCATCCAATCTGATATATTTCACACCTCAAATCCCACCAGGACAAGAACATCGGGTTTGTATATGGCAATCTTGCAACATGAGTTCAGTAATAGGTTGCAGTTTCATCCAATTTGATATATTTCACACCTCACATCCCACCTGGACGAGAACAATGGGTCCGTATATGGTAATCTTGCAACATGAGTTCAGTAATAGGTTGCAGTTTCATCCAATATAATATATTTCACACCTCAAACCTCACCTGGACGAGAACATCGGGTCTGTATATGGTAATCTTGCAACATGAGTTCAGTAATAGGTAACAGTTTCATCCAATCTGATATATTTCACACCTCAAATCCCACCAGGACGAGAACATGGGGTTTGTATATGGTAATATTACGACATGAGTTCAGTAATAGGTTGCAGTTTCATCCAATCTAATATATTTCACACCTCCAACCTCACCTGAACGAGAACATTGGGTCTGTATATGATAATTTCGTAACATGAGTTCAGTAATAGGTTGCAGTTTCATCCAATCTGATATATTTCACACCTCAAATCCCACCAGGACGAGAACATTGGGTTTGTATATGGAAATCTTGCAACATGAGTTCATTAATAGGTTGCAGTTCCATCCAATCTGATACATTTCACACCTCAAATCCCACCTGGACGAGAATATCGGGTATGTATATGGTAATCTTGCAACATGAGTTCACTAATAGGTTGCAGTTTCATCCAATCTGATATATTTCACACCTCAAACCTCACCTGGATGAGAACATCGGGTCTGTATATGGTAATCTTGCAACCTGAGTTTGGTAATAGGTTGCACTTTCATCTAATCTGATATATTTCACACCTCAAACCCCATGTGGACGAGAACATGGGGTCTGTATATGGTAATCTTGCAACCTGAGTTCAGTAATATGTTGCAGTTTCATCCAATCTGATTTATTTCACACCACAAATCCCACCTGGACTAGAACATCGGGTATATATATGGTAATCTTGCAACCTGAGTTCAGTAATAGGTTGCAGTTTCATCCAATCTGATATATTTCACACCTCAAACCTCACCTGGACGAGAACATCGGGTCTGTATATGGTAATCTTGCAACCTGAGTTCAGTAATAGGTGGCAGGTTCATCCAATATGATATATTTCACACCTCAAACCTCACCTGGACGAGAACATCGGGTCTGTATATGGTAATATTGCAACCTGAGTTCAATAATAGGTTGCAGTTTGATCCAATCTGATATATTTCATACCTCAAACCTCACCTGGACGAGAGCATCGGGTTTGTATATGGTAATATTACGACATGAGTTCAGTAATAGGTTGAAGTTTCATCCAATCTGATATATTTCACACGTCAAATCTCACCTGCACGAGAACATCGGGTCTGTATATGGTAATCTTGCAACTTGAGTTCAGTGATAGGTTGTAGTTTCATCCAATCTGATATATTTAACACCTCAAACCTCATCTGGACGAGAACATCGGGTCTGTATATGGTAATCTTGCAACTTAAGTTCGGTAATAGGTTATAGTTTCATCCAATCCGATATATTTCTCACCTCAAACCTCACCTGGATGAGAACATCGGGTCTGTATATGGTAATCTTGCAACATGAGTTCAGTAATAGGTTGCAGTTTCATCCAACATGATATATTTCACACCTCAAATCCCACCTGGACGAGAACATCGGGTCTGTATATAGTAATTTTGCAACATGAGTTCACTAATAGGTTGCAGTTTCATCCAATCTGATATATTTCACACCTCAAACCTCACCTGGACGAGAACTTCGGGTCTGTATATGGTAATCTTGCAACATGTGTTCAGTAATAGGTAACAGTTTCATCCAATCTGATATATTTCACACCTCAAATCCCACCAGGACAAGAACATCGGGTTTGTATATGGCAATCTTGCAACATCAGTTCAGTAATAGGTTGCAGTTTCATCCAAT
>NC_039368.1:98778641-98780711 GCF_003573695.1 Papaver somniferum
ACGAGAACATCGGGTCTGTATATGATAATTTCGTAACATGAGTTCAGTAATAGGTTGCAGTTTCATCCAATCTGATATATTTCACACCTCAAATCCCACCAGGACGAGAACATCGGGTTTGTATATGGAAATCTTGCAATATGAGTTCATTAATAGGTTGCAGTTTCATCCAATCTGATACATTTCACACCTCAAATCCCACCTGGACGAGAATTTCGGGTATGTATATGGTAATCTTGCAACATGAGTTCACTAATAGGTTGCAGTTTCATCCAATCTGATACATTTCACACCTCAAATCCCACCTGGACGAGAATATCGGGTATGGATATGGTAATCTTGCAACATGAGTTCACTAATAGGTTGCAGTTTCATCCAATCTGATATATTTCACACCTCAAACCTCACCTGGATGAGAACATCGGGTCTGTATATGGTAATCTTGCAACCTGAGTTTGGTAATAGGTTGCACTTTCATCTAATCTGATATATTTCACACCTCAAACCCCATGTGGACGAGAACATGGGGTCTGTATATGGTAATCTTGCAACCTGAGTTCAGTAATATGTTGCAGTTTCATCCAATCTGATTTATTTCACACCACAAATCCCACCTGGACTAGAACATCGGGTATATATATGGTAATCTTGCAACCTGAGTTCAGTAATAGGTTGCAGTTTCATCCAATCTGATATATTTCACACCTCAAACCTCACCTGGACGAGAACATCGGGTCTGTATATGGTAATCTTGCAACCTGAGTTCAGTAATAGGTGGCAGGTTCATCCAATATGATATATTTCACACCTCAAACCTCACCTGGACGAGAACATCGGGTCTGTATATGGTAATATTGCAACCTGAGTTCAATAATAGGTTGCAGTTTGATCCAATCTGATATATTTCATACCTCAAACCTCACCTGGACGAGAGCATCGGGTTTGTATATGGTAATATTACGACATGAGTTCAGTAATAGGTTGCAGTTTCATCCAATCTGATATATTTCACACGTCAAATCTCACCTGCACGAGAACATCGGGTCTGTATATGGTAATCTTGCAACTTGAGTTCAGTGATAGGTTGTAGTTTCATCCAATCTGATATATTTAACACCTCAAACCTCATCTGGACGAGAACATCGGGTCTGTATATGGTAATCTTGCAACTTAAGTTCGGTAATAGGTTATAGTTTCATCCAATCCGATATATTTCTCACCTCAAACCTCACCTGGATGAGAACATCGGGTCTGTATATGGTAATCTTGCAACATGAGTTCAGTAATAGGTTGCAGTTTCATCCAACATGATATATTTCACACCTCAAATCCCACCTGGACGAGAACATCGGGTCTGTATATAGTAATTTTGCAACATGAGTTCACTAATAGGTTGCAGTTTCATCCAATCTGATATATTTCACACCTCAAACCTCACCTGGACGAGAACTTCGGGTCTGTATATGGTAATCTTGCAACATGTGTTCAGTAATAGGTAACAGTTTCATCCAATCTGATATATTTCACACCTCAAATCCCACCAGGACAAGAACATCGGGTTTGTATATGGCAATCTTGCAACATCAGTTCAGTAATAGGTTGCAGTTTCATCCAATTTGATATATTTCACACCTCACATCCCACCTGGACGAGAACAATGGGTCCGTATATGGTAATCTTGCAACATGAGTTCAGTAATAGGTTGCAGTTTCATCCAATATAATATATTTCACACCTCAAACCTCACCTGGACGAGAACATCGGGTCTGTATATGGTAATCTTGCAACATGAGTTCAGTAATAGGTAACAGTTTCATCCAATCTGATATATTTCACACCTCAAATCCCACCAGGACGAGAACATGGGGTTTGTATATGGTAATATTACGACATGAGTTCAGTAATAGGTTGCAGTTTCATCCAATCTAATATATTTCACACCTCCAACCTCACCTGAACGAGAACATTGGGTCTGTATATGATAATTTCGTAACATGAGTTCAGTAATAGGTTGCAGTTTCATCCAATCTGATATATTTCACACCTCAAATCCCACCAGGACGAGAACAT
>NC_039368.1:98780721-98780956 GCF_003573695.1 Papaver somniferum
GATATATTTCACACCTCAAACCTCACCTGGACGAGAACATCGGGTCTGTATATGGTAATCTTGCAACCTGAGTTCAGTAATATGTTGCAGTTTCATCCAATCTGATATGTTTCACACCTCAAATCCCACCTGGACTAGAACATCGGGTATGTATATGGTAATCTTGCAACCTGAGTTCAGTAATAGGTTGCAGTTTCATCCAATCTGATATATTTCACACCTCAAACCTCACCTG
>NC_039368.1:98780966-98813068 GCF_003573695.1 Papaver somniferum
AGTTTCATCCAATCTGATATATTTCACACGTCAAATCTCACCTGCACGAGAACATCGGGTCTGTATATGGTAATCTTGCAACTTGAGTTCAGTGATAGGTTGTAGTTTCATCCAATCTGATATATTTAACACCTCAAACCTCATCTGGACGAGAACATCGGGTCTGTATATGGTAATCTTGCAACTTAAGTTCGGTAATAGGTTATAGTTTCATCCAATCCGATATATTTCTCACCTCAAACCTCACCTGGATGAGAACATCGGGTCTGTATATGGTAATCTTGCAACATGAGTTCAGTAATAGGTTGCAGTTTCATGCAACCTGATATATTTCACACCTCAAATCCCACCTGGACGAGAACATCGGGTCTGTATATAGTAATTTTGCAACATGAGTTCACTAATAGGTTGCAGTTTCATCCAATCTGATATATTTCACACCTCAAACCTCACCTGGACGAGAACTTCGGGTCTGTATATGGTAATCTTGCAACATGTGTTCAGTAATAGGTAACAGTTTCATCCAATCTGATATATTTCACACCTCAAATCCCACCAGGACAAGAACATCGGGTTTGTATATGGCAATCTTGCAACATCAGTTCAGTAATAGGTTGCAGTTTCATCCAATTTGATATATTTCACACCTCACATCCCACCTGGACGAGAACAATGGGTCCGTATATGGTAATCTTGCAACATGAGTTCAGTAATAGGTTGCAGTTTCATCCAATATAATATATTTCACACCTCAAACCTCACCTGGACGAGAACATCGGGTCTGTATATGGTAATCTTGCAACATGAGTTCAGTAATAGGTAACAGTTTCATCCAATCTGATATATTTCACACCTCAAATCCCACCAGGACGAGAACATGGGGTTTGTATATGGTAATATTACGACATGAGTTCAGTAATAGGTTGCAGTTTCATCCAATCTAATATATTTCACACCTCCAACCTCACCTGAACGAGAACATTGGGTCTGTATATGATAATTTCGTAACATGAGTTCAGTAATAGGTTGCAGTTTCATCCAATCTGATATATTTCACACCTCAAATCCCACCAGGACGAGAACATCGGGTTTGTATATGGAAATCTTGCAACATGAGTTCATTAATAGGTTGCAGTTCCATCCAATCTGATACATTTCACACCTCAAATCCCACCTGGACGAGAATATCGGGTATGTATATGGTAATCTTGCAACATGAGTTCACTAATAGGTTGCAGTTTCATCCAATCTGATATATTTCACACCTCAAACCTCACCTGGATGAGAACATCGGGTCTGTATATGGTAATCTTGCAACCTGAGTTTGGTAATAGGTTGCAGTTTCATCTAATCTGATATATTTCACACCTCAAACCCCACCTGGACGAGAACATCGGGTCTGTATATGGTAATATTGCATCATGAGTTCAGTAATAGGTTGCAGTTTCATCCAATCCGATATATTTCACACCTCAAACCTCACCTGGACGAGAACATCGGGTCTGTATATGGTAATCTTGCAACCTGAGTTCAGTAATATGTTGCAGTTTCATCCAATCTGATATGTTTCACACCTCAAATCCCACCTGGACTAGAACATCGGGTATGTATATGGTAATCTTGCAACCTGAGTTCAGTAATAGGTTGCAGTTTCATCCAATCTGATATATTTCACACCTCAAACCTCACCTGGACGAGAACATCGGGTCTGTATATGGTAATCTTGAAACCTGAGTTCAGTAATAGGTTGCAGTTTCATCCAATCTGATATTTTCACACCTCAAACCTCACCTGGACGAAAACATCGGGTCTGTATATGGTAATATTGCAACCTGAGTTCAGTAATAGGTTGCAGTTTGATCCAATCTAATATTTCAAACCTCACCTAGACGAGAACATCGGGTATGTATATGGTAATACTGTAACATGAGTTCAGTAATAGGTTGCAGTTTTATCCAATCTGATATATTTCACACCTCAATTCCCATCTGGACGAGAACATCAGGTCTGTATATGGTAATCTTGCAACATGAGTTCAGTAATAGGTTGCAGTTTCATCAAATCTGATATATTTCATACCTCAAACCTCACCTGGACGAGAACATCGGGTTTGTATATGGTAATCTTACGACATGAGTTCAGTAATAGGTTGCAGTTTCATCCAATCTGATATATTTCACACGTCAAATCCCACCTGCACGAGAACATCGGGTCTGTATATGGTAATCTTGCAACCTGAGTTCAGTAATAGGTTGCAGTTTCATCCAATATGATATATTTCACACCTCAAATCCCACCTGGACGAGAACATCGGTTCTGTATATAATAATCTTGCAACCTGAGCTTAGTAATAGGTTGCAGTTTCATCCAATCTGATATATTTCACACCTCAAATCCCACCTGGACGATAACATCGGGTCTATATATGGTAATCTTGCAACATGAGTTCAGTAATAGGTTGTAGGTTCATCCAATCTGATAAATTTCAATCCTCAAACCTCACCTGGACGAGAACATCGGGTATGTATATGGTAATCTTGCAACATGAGTTCATCAATAGGTCACAGTTTCATCCAATCTGATATATTTCACACCTCAAATCCCACCTGGACGTGAACATCGGGTCTGTATATGGTAATTTTTCACCATGAGTCCATTAATAGGTTGCAGTTTCATCCAATATGATATATTTCACACCTTAAACCTCACCTGGACGAGAACATCGGGTATGTATATGGTAATCCTGCAACATGAGTTCAGTAATAGGTTGCAATTTCATCCAATTTGATATATTTCACAACCCAAACCTCACCTGGACGAGAACATCGAGTCTGTATATGGTAATCTTGCAACATGAGTTAAGTAATTGGTTGTAGTTTCATCCAATCTGATATATTTCGTACCTCAAACCTCACCTGGACGACAAACATCGGGTTATGGTAATCTTGCAAGATGAGATCTGTAATAGTTTGCAGTTTCATCCAATCTGGTATATTTCACACCTAAAACCTCACCTGGACGAGAAAATCGGATCTGTATATGGTAATCTTGCAACCTGAGTTCAGTAATAGGTTGCAGTTTCATCCAATATGATATATTTCATACCTCAAATCACACCTTGACGAGAACATCGACTCTGTATATATCGTAATCTTGCAACCTAAGTTCAGTAATAGGTTGCAGTTTCATCCAATCTGATATATATCACACCTCAAATCCCACCTGGACGAACATCGGGTCTGTATATGGTAATCTTGCAACATGAGGTCAGTAATAGGTTGCAGTTTTATCCAATCTGATATATGTCACACCTCAAACCTCACCTGGACGAAAACATTGGGTCTGTTTATGGTAATCTTGCAACCTGAGTTCAGTAATAGGTTTGCAGTTTCATCCAATCTGATATATTTCACACCTCAAACCTCACCTGGACGATACCATCGGGTCTGTATATGGTAATCTTGCAAACTGAGTTCAGTAATAGGTTGCAGTTTCATCCAATCTGATATATTTCACACTCAAACCTCACCTGGACGAGAACATCGGGTATGTATATGGTAGTATTGCAACCTGAGTTCAGTAATAGGTTGCAGTTTCATCCAATCTGATATATATTTCACACCTCAAATCCCACCTGGACGAGAACATCGGTTCTGTATATAATAATCTTGCAACCTGAGTTTAGTAATAGGTTGCAGTTTCATCCAATATGATATATTTCACACCTCAAATCCCACCTGGACGATAACATCGGGTCTATATATGGTAATCTTGCAACATGAGTTCAGTAATAGGTTGTAGTTTCTTAAAATTCTATAAATTGCAATCCTCAAACCTCACCTGGATGAGAACATCGGGTATATATATGGTGATCTTGCAACATGAGTTCAGTTATAGGTTGCAGTTTCATCCAATCTGGTATTTTTCACACCTAAAACCTCACCTGGACGAGAAAATCGGATCTGTATATGGTAATCTTGCAACCTAAGTTCAGTAATAGGTTGCAGTTTCATCCAATCTGATATATATCACACCTCAAATCCCACCTGGACGAACATCGGGTCTGTATATGGTAATTTTGCAACATGAGTTCAGTAATAGGTTGTAGTTTCATCCAATCTGATATATGTTACACCTCAAACCTCACCTGGACGAGAACAACGGGTCTGTATATGGTAATCTTGCAACACGAGTTCAGTAATAGGTTGCAGTTTCATCTAATCTGATATATTTCGCACCTAAAACCTCATCTGGACGACAACATCGGGTTTGCATATAGTAATCTTGCAACATGAGTTCAGTAATAGGTTGCAGTTTCATCCAATCTGGTATATTTCACACTTTAAACCTCACGTGAACGGGAAAATCGGGTCAGTATATAGTAATATTTTAACCTGAGTTAAGTATTAGGTTGTTGTTTCATCCAATATGATATATTTCGTACCTCAAATCACACCTGGACGAGAACATCGGCTCTGTATATGGTAATATTGCAACCTAAGTTCAGTAATAGGTTGCAGTTTCATCCAATCTGATATATATCACACCTCAAATCCCACCTGGACGATCATCGGGTCTGTATATGGTAATCTTGCAACACGAGTTCAGTAATAGGTTGCAGTTTCATCCAATCTGATATATGTCACACCTCGAACCTCACCTGGATGAGATCATCGGGTCTGTATATGGTAATCTTGCAACATGAGTTCAGTAATAGGTTGCAGTTTAATCCAATCTGATATATTTCGCACCTCAAACCTCACCTGGACGACAACATCGGGTTTGTATATGGTAATCTTGCAACATGAGTTCAGTAATAGGTTGCAAGTTCATCCAATCTGGTATATTTCACACCTCAAACCTTACCTGGACGAGAAAATCGGGTTTGTATATGGTAATCTTGCAACCTGAGTTCAGTATGAGGTTGATGTTTCATCCAATATGATATATTTCATACCTCAAATCACACCTGGACGAGAACATCGGCTCTGCATATGGTAATCTTGCAACCTAAGTTCAGTAATAGGTTGCAGTTTCATCCAATCTGATATATTTTACACCTCAAATCCCATATGGACGAGAACATCGGGTCTGTATATGGTAATATTGCAACATGAGTTCAGTAATAGCTTGCAGTTTCATCCAATCTGATATATTTCGCACCTCAAATCCCACTTGGACGAGAACATCAGGTCTGTATATGGTAATCTTGCAAGATGAGTTCAGTAATAGGTTGCAGTTTCATCCAATCTGGTATATTTCACACCTAAAACCTCACCTGGACGTGAAAATCGGATCTGTATATGGTAATCTTGCAACCTGAGTTCAGAAATAGGTTGCAGTTTCATCCAATATGATATATTTCATACCTCAAATCACACCTTGACGATAACATCGACTCTGTATATGGTAATCTTGCAACCTAAGTTTAGTAATAGGTTGCAGTTTCATCCAATCTGATATATATCACACCTCAAATCCCACCTGGACGAACATCAGGTCTGTATATGGTAATTTTGCAACATGAGGTCCGTAATACGTTGCAGTTTCATCCAATCTGATATATGTCACACCTCAAACCTCACCTGGACGAGAACATCGGGTATGTATATGGTAATATTGCAACATGAGTTCAGTAATAGCTTGCAGTTTCATCTAATCTGATATATGTCACACCTCAAACCTCACATGAACGAGAACATCGGGTCTGTATATGGTAATCTTGCAACATGAGTTCAGTAAGAAGTTGCAGTTTCATCCAATGTGATATATTTCGCATCTCAAACCTCACCTGGACGACAACATCAGGTTTGTATATGGTAATCTTGCAACATGAGTTCAGTAATAGGTTGCAGTTTCATCCAATCTGATATATTCCGCACCTCAAACCTCACCTTGACGAGAACATCGGGTCTGTATATGGTAATCTTGCAAGTTGAGTTCATTAATAGGTTGCAGTTTCATCCAGCCTGATATATTTCACACCTCAAATCCCACCTGGACGAGAATATTGGATCTGTATATGGTAATCTTGCAACTTGAGTTCAGTAATAGGTTGCAGTTTCATCCAATCTGATATATTTCACACCTCAAACCTCACTTGGACGAGAACATCGGGTATGTATATGGTAATCTTGGAATATGAGTTCTCTAATAGGTTGCAGTTTCATCCAATATAATATATTTCACACCTCAAACCTTACCTGGACAAGAACATCGGGTCTGTATATGGTAATCTTGCAACATGAGTTCAGTAATAGGTTGCAGTTTCATCCAATGTGATATATTTCATACCTCAAATCCCACCTGGACGAGAACATCGGGTCTGTATATGGTAATTTTGCAACATGAGTTCAGTAATAGGTTGCAGTTTTATCCAATATGATACATTTCACACCTCAAATCTCATCTGGACGAGAACATCGGTTCTGTATATGGTAATCTTGCAACATGAGTTCAGTAATAGGTTGCAGTTTTATCCAATTTGATATATTTCATACCTCAAACCTCACATGGACGAGAACATTGGGTATGTATATGGTAATCTTGCAACATGAGTTCAGTAATAGGTTGCAGTTTCATCCAATCTGATATATTTCGCACCTCAAATCCCACTTGGACGAGAACATCAGGTCTGTATATGGTAATTTTGCAACATGAGTTCAGTAATTGGTTGCAGTTTCATCCAATCTGATATATTTCACACCTCAAACCTCACCTGGACGAGAACATCGGGTTTGTATATGGTAATCTTGCAACATGAGTTCTGTAATAGGTAACAGTTTCATCCAATCTGATATACTTCACACCTCAAACCTCACCTGGACGAGAACATCGGGTCTGTAATGGTAATCTTGCAAACTGAGTTCAGTAATAGGTTGCAGATTCATCCAATCTGATATATTTCACATCTCAGGCCTCACCTGGACGAAAACATCGGGTCTGTATATGGTAATCTACCAACATAAGTTCAGTAATAGGTTGCAGTTTCATCTAATCTGATATATTTGACACCTCAAACCTCACCTGGAAGAGAACATCGGGTTTGTATACGGTAATATTGCAACATGATTTCAGTAATAGGTTGCAGTTTCATCCAATCTGATATATATCACACCTCAAATCCCACCTGGACGAACATCGAGTCTGTATATGGTAATCTTGCAACATGAGTTCAGTAATAGGTTGCAGTTTCATCCAATCTGATATATGTCACACCTCAAACCTCAGCTGGACGAGAACAACGGGTCTGTATATGGTAATCTTGCAACATGAGTTCAGTAATAGGTTGCAGTTTTATCTAATCTGATATATTTCGCACCTAAAACCTCATCTGGACGACAACATCAGGTTTGTATATAGGAATCTTGCAACATGAGTTCAGTAATAGGTTGCAGTTTCATCCAATCTGGTATATTTCACACTGTAAACCTCACGTGAACGGGAATATCGGGTCAGTATATAGTAATCTTTTAACCTGAGTTCAGTTAGGTTGTTGTTTCAGCCAATATGATATATTTCGTACCTCAAATCACACCTGGACGAGAACATCGGCTCTGTATATTGTAATCATGCAACCTAAGTTCAGTAATAAGTTGCAGTTTCATCCAATATGATATATATCACACCTCAAATCCCACCTGGACGATCATCAGGTCTGTATATGGTAATCTTGCAACATGAGCTCAGTAATAGGTTGCAGTTTCATTAAATCTGATATATGTCACACCTCGAACCCCACCTGGATGAGAACATCGGGTCTGTATATAGTAATCTTACAACATGAGTTCAGTAATAGGTTGCAGTTTAATCCAATCTGATATATTTTGCACCTCAAACCTCACCTGGACGATAACATCGGGTTTGTATATGGTAATCTTGCAACATGAGTTCAGTAATAGGTTGCAGGTTCATCCAATCTGGTATATTTCACACCTCAAACCTTACCTGGACGAGAAAATCGGGTCTGTATATGGTAATCTTGCAACCTGAGTTCAGTATTAGGTTGCTGTTTAATCCAATATGATATATTCCATACCACAAATCACACCTGGACGAGAACATCGGCTCTGTATATGGTAATATTGGAACCTAAGTTCAGTAATAGGTTGCAGTTTCATCCAATCTGATATATTTCACACCTCAAATTCCACCTGGACGAGAACATCGGGTCTGTATATGGTAATATTGCAACATGAGTTCAGTAATAGCTTGCAGTTTCATCCAATCTGATATATGTCACACCTCAAACCTCACCTGGACGAGAACATCCGGTCTGTATATGGTAATCTTGCAACATGAGTTCAGTAAGAAGTTGCAGTTTCATCCAATGTGATATATTTCGCATCTCAAACCTCACCTGGACGACAACATCGGGTTTGTATATGGTAATCTTGCAACATGAGTTCAGTAATAGGTTGCAGTTTCATCCAATCTGATATATTCCGCATCTCAAACCTCACCTGGACGAGAACATCGGGTCTGTATATGGTAATCTTGCAAGCTGAGTTCATTAATAGGTTGCAGTTTCATCCATCCTGATATATTTCACACCTCAAATCCCACCTGGACGAGAACATTGGATCTGTATATGGTAATCTTGCAACTTGAGTTCAGTAATAGGTTGCAGTTTCATCCAATCTGATATATTTCACACCTCAAACCTCACTTGGACGAGAACATCGGGTATTAATATGGTAATCTTGCAATATGAGTTCAGTAATAGGTTGCAGTTTCATCCAATATAATATATTTCACACCTCAAACCTCACCTGGACAAGAACATCGGGTCTGTATATGGTATTCTTGCAACATGAGTTCAGTAATAGGTTGCAGTTTCATCCAATGTGATATATTTCATACCTCAAATCCCACCTGGACGAAAACATCGGGTCTGTATATGGTAATTTTGCAAGATGAGTTCAGTAATTGGTTGCAGTTTTATCCAATATGATACATTTCACACCTCAAATCTCATCTGGACGAGAACATCGGTTCTGTATATGGTCATCTTGCAACATGAGTTCAGTAATAGGTTGCAGTTTCATCCAATTTGATATATTTCATACCTCAAACCTCACATGGACGAGAACATTGGGTATGTATATGGTAATCTTGCAACATGAGTTCAGTAATAGGTTGCAGTTTCATCCAATCTGATATATTTCGCACCTCAAATCCCACTTGGACGAGAACATCAGGTCTGTATATGGTAATTTTGCAACATGATTTCAGTAAGAGGTTACAGTTTCATCCAATCTGATATATTTCACACCTCAAACCTCACCTGGACGAGAACATCGGGTCTGTATATGGTAATCTTGCAACATGAGTTCTGTAATAGGTAACAGTTTCATCCAATCTGATATACTTCACACCTCAAACCTCACCTGGACGAGAACATCGGGTCTGTATATGGAAATCGTGCAAACTGAGTTCAGCAATAGGTTGCAGTTTCATCCAATCTGATATATTTCACATCTCAGGCCTCACCTGGACGAGAACATCGGGTCTGTATATGGTAATCTACCAACATGAGTTCAGTAATAGGTTGCAGTTTCATCTAATCTGATATATTTGACACCTCAAACCTCACTTGGACGAGAACATCGGGTCTGTATATGGTAATATTGCAAACTGAGTGAAGTAATAGGTTGTAGTATCATCCAATCTGATATATTTCACACCTCAAATCCCACCTGGACGAGAACATCGGGTATGTATATGGTAATATTGCAACATGTATTCAATAATAGGTTGCAGTTTCATCAAATCTGATACATTTCACACCTCAAATCCTATCTGGACGAGAACATCGGTTCTGTATATGGTAATATTGCAACATGAGTTCAGTAATAGGTTGCAGTTTCATCCAATCTGATATATTTCACACCTCAAACCTCACCTGGAAGAAAACATCGGGTATGTATATGGTAATCTTGTAACATGAGTTCAGTAATAAGTTGCAGTTTCATCCAATCTGATATATTTCACACCTCAAATCCCACCTGGACGAGAACATCGGGTCAGTATATGGTAATTTTGCAACATGAGTTCATCAATAGGTAACAGTTTCATCCAATCTGATATATTTCACACCTCAAAACTCACCTGGACGAGAACATCGGGTCTGTATATGGTAATCTTGCAAACTGAGTTCAGTAATAGGTTGCAGTGTCATCCAATCTGATATATTTCACACCTCAAACCTCACCTGGACGAGAACACCGGGTCTGTATATGGTAATCTTGCAACATGAGTTCAGTAATAGGTAACAGTTTCATCCAATCTGATATATTTCACACCTCAAACCTCACCTGGACGAGAACATGGTCTGTATATGGTAATCTTGCAAACTGAGTTCAGTAATAGGTTGTAGTTTCATCCAATCTGATATATTTCACATCTCAAGCCTCACCCGGACCAGAACATCGGGTCTGTATATGGTAATTTACCAACATGAGTTCAGTAATAGGTTGCAGTTTCATCTAATCTGATATATTTGACACCTCAAACCTCACCTGGACGAGAACATCGGGTTTGTATATGGTAATCTTGCAACATGAGTTCAGTAATAGGTTGCAGTTTCATCTAATCTGATATATTTCACACCTCAAACCTCACCTGGCCGAGAACATCGGGTCTGCATATGGTAATCTTGCAAATTGAGTTAAGTAATAGGTTGCAGTTTCATCCAATATAATATATTTCACACCTCAAACCTTACCTGGACGAGAACATCGGGTCTGTATATGGTAATCTTGCAAACTGAGTTAAGTAATAGGTTGCAGTTTCATCCAATATGATATATTTCACACCTCAAATCCCAAGCTGGACGAGAACATCAGGTATGTATATGGTAATCTTGCAACATGTATTCAATAATAGGTTGCAGTTTCATCAAATCTGATACATTTCAGATCTCAAATCCTATGTGGACGAGAACATCGGTTCTGTATATGGTAATCTTGCAACATGAGCTCAGTAATAGGTTATAATTTCATCCAATCTGATATATTTCACACCTCAAACCTCACGTGGACGAAAACATCGGGTATGTATATGGTAATCTTGTAACATGAGTTCAGTAATAAGTTGCAGTTTCATCCAATCTGATATATTTCACACCTCAATTCCCACCTGGACGAGAACATTGGATCTGTATATGGTAATCTTGCAACTTGAGTTCAGTAATACGTCACAGTTTCATCCAATCTGATATATTTCACACCTCAAGTCCCACCTGGACGTGAACATCGGGTCTGTATATGGTAATTTTTCACCATGAGTTCATTAATAGGTTGCAGTTTCATCCAATCTGATATATTTCACACCTCAATTCCCATCTGTACGAGAACATCAGGTATGTATATGGTAATCTTGAACCATGAGTTCAGTAATAGGTTGCAGTTTCATCAAATCTGATATATTTCATACCTCAAACCTCACCTGGACGAGAACATCGGGTTTGTATATGGTAATCTTACGACATGAGTTCAGTAATAGGTTGCAGTTTCATCCAATCTAATATATTTCACACGTCAAATCCCACATGCACTAGAACATCGGGTCTGTATATGGTAATCTTGCAACCTGAGTTCAGTAATAGGTTGCAGTTTCATCCAATATGATATATTTCACACCTCAAATCCCACCTGGACGAGAACATCGGTTCTGTATATAATAATCTTGCAACCTGAGTATAGTAATAGGTTGTAGTTTTATCCAATCTGATATATTTCACACCTCAAATACCACCAGGAGGATAACATCGGGTCTATATATGGTAATCTTGCAACATGAGTTCAGTAATAGGTTGTAGGTTCATCCAATCTGATAAATTTCAATCCTCAAACCTCACCTGGACGAGAACATCGGGTATGTATATGGTAATCTTGCAACATGAGTTCAGCAATAGGTCACAGTTTCATCCAATCTGATATATTTCACACCTCAAATCCCACCTGGACGTGAACATCGGGTCTGTATATGGTAATTTTTAACCATGAGTTCATTTTAATAGGTTGCAGTTTCATCCAATCTGATATATTTCACACCTTAAACCTCACCTGGACGAGAACATCGGGTATGTATATGGTAATCCTGCAACATGAGTTCAGTAATAGGTTGCAGTTTTATCCAATTTGATTTATTTCACAACCCAAACCTCACCTGGACGAGAACATCGGGTCTGTATATGGTAATCTTGCAACATGAGTTAAGTAATTGGTTGTAGTTTCATCCAATCTGATATATTTCGTACCTCAAACCTCACCTGGACGACAAACATCGGGTATGTATATGGTAATCTTGCAACATGAGTTCAGTAATAGGTTGCAGTTTCATCCAATCTGGTATATTTCACACCTAAAACCTCACCTGGACGAGAAAATCGGATCTGTATATGGTAATCTTGCAACCTGAGTTCAGTAATAGGTTGCAGTTTCATCCAATATGATATATTTCATACCTCAAATCACACCTGGACGAGAACATCGACTCTGAATATGGTAGTCTTGCAACCTAAGTTCAGTAATATATTGCAGTTTCATCCAATCTGATATATATCACACCTCAAATCCCAACTGGACGTGAACATCGGGTCTGTATATGGTAATTTTTCACCATGAGTTCATTAATAAGTTGCAGTTTCATCCAATCTGATATATTTCACACCTCAATTCCCATCTGTACGAGAACATGAGGTCTGTATATGGTAATCTTGCAACATGAGTTCAGTAATAGGTTGCAGTTTCATCAAATCTGATATATTTCATACCTCAAACCTCACCTGGACGAGAACATCGGGTTTGTATATGGTAATCTTACGACATGAGTTCAGTAATAGGTTGCAGTTTCATCCAATCTAATATATTTCACACGTCAAATCCCACCTGCACTAGAACATCGGGTCTGTATATGGTAATCTTGCAACCTGATTTCAGTAATAGGTTGCAGTTTCATCCAATATGATATATTTCACACCTCAAATCCCACCTGGACGAGAACATCGGTTCCGTATATAATAATCTTGCAACCTGAGTATAGTAATAGGTTGCAGTTTTATCTAATCTGATATATTTCACACCTCAAATACCACCAGGAGGATAACATCGGGTCTATATATGGTAATCTTGCAACATGAGTTCAGTAATAGGTTGTAGGTTCATCCAATCTGATAAATTTCACACCTCAAACCTCACCTGGACGAGAACATCGGGTCTGTATATGGTAATCTATTAACCTGAGTTCAGTAATAGGTTGCAGTTTCATCCAATCTGATATATTTCACACCTCAAACCTCACCTGGACGAGAACATCGGGTCTGTATATGGTAGTATTGCAACCTGAGTTCAGTAATAGGTTGTAGTTTTATCCAATCTAATATTTCAAACCTCACCTGGACGAGAACATCGGGTATGTATATGGTAATATTGCAACATGAGTTAAGTAATAGGTTGCAGTTTCATCCAATCTGATATATTTCACAACTCAATTCCCATCTGGACGAGAACATCGGGTCTGTATATGGTAATCTTGCAACATGAGTTCTGTAATAGGTTGCAGTTTCATCCAATCTGATATATTTCATACCTCAAACCTCACCTGGACGAGAACATCGGGTTTGTATATGGTAATCTTACGACATGAGTTCAGTAATAGGTTGCAGTTTCATCCAATCTGATATATTTCACACGTAAAATCCCACCTGCACGTGAACATCGGGTCTGTATATGGTAATATTGCAACCTGAGTTTAGTAATAGGCTGCAGTTTCATCCAATGTGATATATTTCACACCTCAAATCCCACTTGAACGAGAACATCGGTTCTGTATATAATAATCTTGCAACCTGAGTTTAGTAATAGGTTGCAGTTTCATCCAATATGATATATTTCACACCTCAAATCCCACCTGGACGATAACATCGGGTCTATATATGGTAATCTTGCAACATGAGTTCAGTAATAGGTTGTAGTTTCATCCAATCTGATAAATTTCAATCCTCAAACCTCACCTGGACGAGAACATCGGGTATGTATATGGTAATCTTGCAAAATGAGTTCAGTAATAGGTCGCAGTTTTATCCAATCTGATATATTTCACACCTAAAATCCCACCTGGACGTGAACATCGGGTCTGTATATGGTAATTTTGCACCATGAGTTCATTAATAAGTTGCAGTTTCATCCAATCTGATATATTTCACACCTTAAACCTCACCTGGACGAGAACATCGGGTATGTATATGGTAATCCTGCAACATGAGTTCAGTAGTAGGTTGTAATTTCATCTAATTTGATATATTTCACAACCCAAACCTCACATGGACGAGAACATCGGGTCTGTATATGGTAATCTTGCAACATGATTTAAGTAATTGGTTGTAGTTTCATCCAATCTGATATATTTCGTACCTCAAACCTCACCTGGACGACAAACATTGGGTATGTATATGGTAATCTTGCAAGATGAGTTCAGTAATAGGTTGCAGTTTCATCCAATCTGGTATATTTCACACCTAAAACCTCACCTGGACGTGAAAATCGGATCTGTATATGGTAATCTTGCAACATGACTTCAGTAATAGGTTGCAGTTTCATCCAATCTGGTATATTTCACACCTAAAACCTTACCTGGACGAGAAAATTGGATCTGTATATGGTAATCTTGCAACCTGAGTTTAGTAATAGGTTGCAGTTTCATCCAATATGATATATTTCATACCTCAAATCACACTTGAACGAGAACATCGGCTCTGTATATGGTAATCTTGCAACCTAAGTTCAGTAATAGGTTACAGTTTCATCCAATCTGATATATATCACACCTCAAATCCCACCTGGACGAACATCGGGTCTGTATACGGTAATCTTGCAACATGAGTTCAGTAATAGGTTGCAGTTTCATCCAATATGATATATGTCACACCTCAAACCTCACCTAGACGAGAACAACGGGTCTGTATATGGTAATCTTGCAACATGAGTTCAGTAATAGGTTGCAGTTTCATCTAATCTGATATATTTCGCACCTAAAACCTCATCTGGACGACAACATCGGGTTTGTATATAGTAATCTTGCAACATGAGTTCAGTAATAGGTTGCAGTTTCATCCAATCTGGTATATTTCACACCTCAAACCTCACGTGAACGGGAAAATCGGGTCAGTATATAATAATCTTTTAACCTGAGTTCAGTATTAGGTTGTTGTTTCATCCAATATGATATATTTCGTACCTCAAATCACACCTGGACGAGAACATCAGCTCTGTATATGGTAATCTTGCAACCTAAGTTCAGTAATAGGTTGCAGTTTCATCCAATCTGATATATATATATCACACCTCAAATCCCACCTGGACGATCATCGGGTCTGTATATGGTAATCTTGCAACATGAGTTCAGTAATAGGTTGCAGTTTCATCCAATATGATATATGTCACACCTCAAACCTCACCTGGACGACAACATCGGGTTTGTATATGGTAATCTTGTAACATGAGTTCAGTAATAGGTTGCAGGTTCATCCAATCTGGTATATTTCACACCTCAAACCTTACCTGGACGAGAAAATCGGGTCTGTATATGGTAATCTTGCAACATGAGTTCAGTATTTGGTTGCCGTTTCATCCAATATGATATATTTCATACCTCAAATCACACCTGGACGAGAACATCGGCTCTGTATATGGTAATCTTGCAACCTAAGTTCAGTAATAGGTTGCAGTTTCATCCAATCTGATATATTTCACACCTCAAATCCCACTTGGACGAGAACATCGGGTATGTATATGGTAATATTGTAACATGAGTTCAGTAATATCTTGCAGTTTCATCCAATCTGATATATGTCACACCTCAAACCTCACCTGGACGAGAACATCGGGTATGTATATGGTAATCTTGCAACATGAGTTCAGTAATAGGTCACAGTTTCATCCAATATGATATATTTCACACCTCAAATCCCACCTGGACATGAACATCGGGTCTGTATATGGTAATTTTTCACCATGAGTTCATTTTAATAGGTTGCAGTTTCATCCAATCTGATATATTTCACACCTTAAACCTCACCTGGACGAGAACATCGGGTATGTATATGGTAATCCTGCAACATGAGTTCAGTAATAGGTTGCATTTTCATCCAATTTGATATATTTCACAACCCAAACCTCACCTGGACGAGAACATCGGGTCTGTATATGGTAATCTTGCAACATGAATTAAGTAATTGGTTGTAGTTTCATCCAATCTGATATATTTCGTACCTCAAACCTCACCTGGACGACAAACATCGGGTATGTATATGGTAATCTTGCAACATGAGTTCAGTAATAGGTTGCAGTTTCATCCAATCAGGTATATTTCACACCTAAAACCTCACCTGGACGAGAAAATCGGATCTGTATATGGTAATCTTGCAACCTGAGTTCAGTAATAGGTTGTAGTTTCATCATATATGATATATTTTATACCTCAAATCACACCTGGACGAGAACATCGACTCTGTATATGGTAGTCTTGCAACCTAAGTTCAGTAATATGTTGCAGTTTCATCCAATCTGATATATATCACACCTCAAATCCCACCTGGACGAACATCGGGTCTGTATATGGTAATCTTGCAACATGAGTTCAGTAATAGGTTGCAGTTTCATCCAATCTGATATATGTCACACCTCAAACCTCACCTGGACGAGAACATCGGGTATGTATATGGTAATCTATTAACCTGAGTTCAGTAATAGGTTGCAATTTCATCCAATCTGATATATTTCACACCTCAAACCTCACCTGGACGAGAACATCGGATCTGTATATGGTAGTATTGCAACCTGAGTTCAGTAATAGGTTGTAGTTTTATCCAATCTAATATTTCAAACCTCACCTGGACGAGAACATCAGGTATGTATATGGTAATATTGCAACATGAGTTAAGTAATAGGTTGCAGTTTCATCCAATCTGATATATTTCACACCTCAATTCCCATCTGGACGAGAACATCGGGTCTGTATATGGTAATCTTGCAACATGAGTTCTGTAATAGGTTACAGTTTCATCCAATCTGATATATTTCATACCTCAAACCTCACCTGGACGAGAACATCGGGTTTGTATATGGTAATCTTACGACATGAGTTCAGTAATAGGTTGCAGTTTCATCCACTCTGATATATTTCACACGTAAAATCCCACCTGCACGTGAACATCGGGTCTGTATATGGTAATCTTGCAACCTGAGTTTAGTAATAGGTTGCAGTTTCATCCAATGTGATATATTTCACACCTCAAATCCCACCTGGACGAGAACATCGGTTCTGTATATAATAATCTTGCAACCTGAGTTTAGTAATAGGTTGCAGTTTCATCCAATATGATATATTTCACACCTCAAATCCCACCTGTACGATAACATCGGGTCTATATATGGTAATCTTGCAACATGAGTTCAGTAATAGGTTGTAGTTTCATCCAATCTGATAAATTTCAATCCTCAAACCTCACCTGGACGAGAACATCGGGTATGTATATTGTAATCTTGCAAAATGAGTTCAGTAATAGGTCGCAGTTTCATCCAATCTGATATATTTCACACCTAAAATCCCACCTGGACGTGAACATCGGGTCTGTATATGGTAATTTTGCACCATGAGTTCATTAATAAGTTGCAGTTTCATCCAATCTGATATATTTCACACCTTAAACCTCACCTGGACGAGAAAATCGGGTATGTATATGGTAATCCTTCAACATGAGTTCAGTAGTAGGTTGCAGTTTCATCCAATTTGATATATTTCACAACCCAAACCTCACATGGACGAGAACATCGGGTCTGTATATGGTAATCTTGCAACATGATTTAAGTAATTGGTTGTAGTTTCATCCAATCTGATATATTTCGTACCTCAAACCTCACCTGGACGACAAACATTGGGTATGTATATGGTAATCTTGCAAGATGAGTTCAGTAATAGGTTGCAGTTTAATCCAATCTGGTATATTTCACACCTAAAACCTCACCTGGACGTGAAAATCGGATATGTATATGGTAATCTTGCAACATGAGTTCAGTAATAGGTTGCAGTTTCATCCAATCAGGTATATTTCACACCTAACACCTCACCTGGACGAGAAAATCAGGTCTGTATATGGTAATCTTGCAACCTGAGTTTAGTAATAGGTTGCAGTTTCATCCAATATGATACATTTCATACCTCAAATCACACCTGGACGAGAACATCGGCTCGGTATATGGTAATCTTGCAACATAAGTTCAGTAATAGGTTGCAGTTTCATCCAATCTGATATATATCACACCTCAAATCCCACCTGGACGAACATCGGGTCTGTATATGGTAATCTTGCAGCATGAGTTCAGTAATAGGTTGCAGTTTCATCCAATATGATATATGTCACACCTCAAACCTCACCTAGACGAGAACAACGGGCCTGTATATGGTAATATTGCAACATGAGTTCAGTAATAGGTTGCAGTTTCATCTAATCTGATATATTTCGCACCTAAAACCTCATATGGACGACAATATCGGGTTTGTATATAGTAATCTTTCAACATGAGTTCAGTAATAGGTTGCAGTTTCATCCAATCTGGTATATTTCAAACCTCAAACCTCACGTAAACGGGAAAATTGGGTCAGTATATAATAATCTTTTAACCTGAGTTCAGTATTAGGTTGTTGTTTCATCCAATATGATATATTTCGTACCTCAAATCACACCTGGACGAGAACATCAGCTCTGTATATGGTAATCTTGCAACCTAACTTCAGTAATAGGTTGCAGTTTCATCCAATCTGATATATATATCATACCTCAAATCCCACCTGGACGATCATCGGGTCTGTATATGGTAATCTTGCAACATGAGTTCAGTAATAGGTTGCAGTTTCATCCAATCTGATATATGTCACACCTCAAACCTCACCTGGATGAGAACATCGGGTCTGTATATGGTAATCTTGCAACATGAGTTCAGTAATAGGTTGCAGTTTAATCCAATCTGATATATTTCGCACCTCAAACCTCACCTGGACAACAACATCGGGTTTGTATATGGTAATCTTGCAACATGAGTTCAGTAATAGGTTGCAGGTTCATCCAATCTGGTATATTTCACACCTCAAACCTTACCTGGACGAGAAAATCGGGTCTGTATATGGTAATCTTGCAACCTGAGTTCAGTATTAGGTTGTTGTTTCATCCAATATGATATATTTCATACCTCAAATCACTCCTGGACGAGAACATCGGCTCTGTATATGGTAATCTTGCAACCTAAGTTCATTAATAGGTTGCAGTTTCATCCAATCTGATATATTTCACACCTCGAATCCCACCTGGAAGAGAACATCGGGTCTGTATATGGTAATATTGCAATATGAGTTCAGTAATATCTTGCAGTTTCATCCAATCTGATATCTGTCACACCTCAAACCTCACCTGGACGAGAACATCGGGTCTGTATATGGTAATCTTGCAACATGAGTTCGGTAATAGGTCACCGTTTCATCCAATCTGATATATTTCACACCTCAAATCCCACCTGGACGTGAACATCGGGTCTATATATGGTAATTTTTCACCATGAGTTCATTTTAATAGGTTGCAGTTTCATCTAATCTGATATATTTCACACCTTAAACCTCACCTGGACGAGAACATCGGGTATGTATATGGTAATCCTGCAACATGAGTTCAGTAATAGGTTGCAGTTTCATCCAATTTGATATATTTCACAACCCAAACCTCACCTGGACGAGAACATCGGGTCTGTATATGGTAATCTTGCAACATGAGTTAAGTAATTGGTTGTAGTTTCATCCAATCCGATATATTTCGTACCTCAAACCTCACCTGGACGACAAACATAGGGTATGTATATGGTAATCTTGCAACATGAGTTCAGTAATAGGTTGCAGTCTCATCCAATCTGGTATATTTCACACCTAAAACCTCACCTGGACGAGAAAATCGGATCTGTATATGGTAATCTTGCAACCTGAGTTCAGTAATAGGTTGCAGTTTCATCCTATATGATATATTTCATACCTCAAATCACACCTGGACGAGAACATCGACTCTGTATATGGTAGTCTTGCAACCTAAGTTCAGTAATATGTTGCAGTTTCATCCAATCTGATATATATCACACCTCAAATCCCACCTGGACGAACATCGGGTCTGTATATGGTAATCTTGCAACATGAGTTCAGTAATAGGTTGCAGTTTCATCCAATCTGATATATGTCACACCTCAAACCTCACCTGGACGAGAACATCGGGTCTGTATATGGTAATCTATTAACCTGAATTCAGTAATAGGTTGAAGTTTCATCCAATCTGATATATTTCACACCTAAACCTCACTTGGACGAGAACATCGGGTCTGTATATGGTAGTATTGCAACCTGAGTTCAGTAATAGGTTGTAGTTTTATCCAATCTAATATTTCAAACCTCACCTGGACGAGAACATCGGGTATGTATATGGTAATATTGCAACATGAGTTAAGTAATAGGTTGCAGTTTCATCCAATCTGATATATTTCACACCTCAATTCCCATCTGGACGAGAACATCGGGTCTGTATATGGTAATCTTGCAACATGAGTTCTGTAATAGGTTGCAGTTTCATCCAATCTGATATATTTCATACCTCAAACCTCACCTGGACGAGAACATCGGGTTTGTATATGGTAATCTTACGACATGAGTTCAGTAATAGGTTGCAGTTTCATCCAATCTGATATATTTCACACGTAAAATCCCACCTGCACGTGAACATCGGGTCTGTATATGGTAATCTTGCAACCTGAGTTTAGTAATAGGTTGCAGTTTCATCCAATGTGATATATTTCACACCTCAAATCCCACCTGGACGAGAACATCGGTTCTGTATATAATAATCTTGCAACCTGAGTTTAGTAATAGGTTGCAGTTTCATCCAATATGATATATTTCACACCTCAAATCCCACCTGGACGATAACATCGGGTCTATATATGGTAATCTTGCAACATGAGTTCAGTAATAGGTTGTAGTTTCATCCAATCTGATAAATTTCAATCCTCAAACCTCACCTGGACGAGAACATCGGGTATGTATATGGTAATCTTGCAAAATGAGTTCAGTAATAGGTCGCAGTTTCATCCAATCTGATATATTTCACACCTAAAACCTCACCTGGACGAGAACATCGGGTATGTATATGGTAATCCTGCAACATGAGTTCAGTAGTAGGTTGCAGTTTCATCCAATTTGATATATTTCACATCCCAAACCTCACATGGACGAGAACATCGGGTCTGTATATGGTAATCTTGCAACATGATTTAAGTAATTGGTTGTAGTTTCATCCAATCTGATATATTTCGTACCTCAAACCTCACCTGGACGACAAACATTGGGTATGTATATGGTAATCTTGCAAGATGAGTTCAGTAATAGGTTGCAGTTTCATCCAATCTGGTATATTTCATACCTAAAACCTCACCTGGACGTGAAAATCGGATCTGTATATGGTAATCTTGCAACATGAGTTCAGTAATAGGTTGCAGTTTCATCCAATCTGGTATATTTCACACCTAAAACCTCACCTGGACGAGAAAATCGGATCTGTATATGGTAATCATGCAACCTGAGTTTAGTAATAGGTTGCAATTTCATCCAATATGATATATTTCATACCTCAAATCACACCTGGACGAGAACATCGGCTCTGTATATGGTAATCTTGCAACCTAAGTTCAGCAATAGGTTGCAGTTTCATCCAATCTGATATATATCACACCTCAAATCCCACCTGGACGAACATCGGGTCTGTATATGGTAATCTTGCAACATGAGTTCAGTAATAGGTTGCAGTTTCATCCAATATGATATATGTCACACCTCAAACCTCACCTAGACGAGAACAACGGGTCTGTATATGGTAATCTTGCAACATGAGTTCAGTAATAGGTTGCAGTTTCATCTAATCTGATATATTTCGCACCTAAAACCTCATCTGGACGACAACATCGGGTTTGTATATAGTAATATTGCAACATGAGTTCAGTAATAGGTTGCAGTTTCATCCAATCTGGTATATTTCACACCTCAAACCTCACGTGAATGGGAAAATCGGGTCAGTATATAATAATCTTTTAACCTGAGTTCAGTATTAGGTTGTTGTTTCATCCAATATGATATATTTCGTACCTCAAATCACACCTGGACGAGAACATCAGCTCTGTATATGGTAATATTGCAACCTAACTTCAGTAATAGGTTGCAGTTTCATCCATTCTGATATATATATCATACCTCAAATCCCACCTGGACGATCATCGGGTCTGTATATGGTAATCTTGCAACATGAGTTCAGTAATAGGTTGCAGTTTCATCCAATCTGATATATGTCACACCTCAAACCTCACCTGGATGAGAACATCGGGTCTGTATATGGTAATCTTGCAACATGAGTTCAGTAATAGGTTGCAGTTTAATCCAATCTGATATATTTCGCACCTCAAACCTCACCTGGACAACAACATCGGGTTTGTATATGGTAATCTTGCAACATGAGTTCAGTAATAGGTTGCAGGTTCATCCAATCTGGTATATTTCACACCTCAAACCTTACCTGGACGAGAAAATCGGGTCTGTATATGGTAATATTGCAACCTGAGTTCAGTATTAGGTTGCTGTTTCATCCAATATGATATATTTCATACCTCAAATCACACCTGGACGAGAACATCGGCTCTGTATATGGTAATCTTGCAACCTAAGTTCAGTAATAGGTTGCAGTTTCATCCAATCTGATATATTTCACACCTCAAATCCCACCTGGACGAGAACATCGGGTCTGTATATGGTAATATTGCAACATGAGTTCAGTAATATCTTGCAGTTTCATCCAATCTGATATATGTCACACCTCAAACCTCACCTGGACGAGAACATCAGGTCTGTATATGGTAATCTTGCAACATGAGTTCAGTAATAAGTTGCAGTTTCATCCAATGTGATATATTTCACACCTCAAACCTCACCTGGACGAGAACATCGGGTCTGTATATGGTAATCTTGCAAGCTGAGTTCATTAATAGGTTACAGTTTCATCCAGCCTGATATATTTCACACCTCAAATCCCACCTGGACGAGAACATTGGATCTGTATATGGTAATCTTGCAACTTGAGTTCAGTAATAGGTTGCAGTTTCATCCAATCTGATATATTTCACACCTCAAACCTCACTTGGACGAGAACATCGGGTATGTATATGGTAAACTTGTAACATGAGTTCAGTAATAAGTTGCAGTTTCATCCAACATAATATATGTCACACCTCAAACCTCACCTGGACAAGAACATCGGGTCTGTATATGGTAATCTTGCAACATGAGTTCATTAATAGGTTGTAGTTTCATCCAATCTGATATATTTCGTACCTCAAACCTCACCTAGACGACAAACATTGGGTATGTATATGGTAATATTGCAAGATGAGATCAGTAATAGGTTGCAGTTTCATCCAATCTGATATATTTCACACCTCAAACCTCACTTGGACGAGAACATCGGGTATGTATATGGTAATCTTGCAACATGAGTTAAGTAATAGGTTGCAGTTTCATCCAATATAATATATTTCACACCTCAAACCTCACCTGGACAAGAACATCGGGTATGTATATGGTAATCTTGCAACATGAGTTCAGTAATAGGTTGCAGTTTCATCCAATGTGATATATTTCATACCTCAAATCCCACCTGGACGAGAACATCGGGTCTGTATATGGTAATTTTGCAACATGAGTTCAGTATTAGGTTGCAGTTTTATCCAATATGATATATTTCACACCTCAAATCTCATCTGGACGAGAACATCAGTTCTGTATATGGTAATCTTGCAACATGAGTTCAGTAATAGGTTGCAGTTTCATCCAATCTGATATATTTCGCACCTCAAACCTCACCTGGACGAGAACATCGGGTCTGTATATGGTAATATTGCAACATGAGTTCTTTAATAGGTAAAAGTTTCATCCAATCTGATATACTTCACACCTCAAACCTCACCTGGACGAGAACATCGGGTCTGTATATGGTAATCTTGCAAACTGAGTTCAGTAATAGGTTGCAGTTTTATCCAATCTGATATATTTCACATCTCAGGCCTCACCTGGACGAGAACATCGGGTCTGTATATGGTAATCTACCAACATGAGTTCAGTAATAGGTTGCAGTTTCATCTAATCTGATATATTTGACACCTCAAACCTCACCTGGAAGAGAACATCGGGTTTGTATATGGTAATATTGCAACATGATTTCAGTAATATGTTGCCGTTTCATCTAATCTGATATATTTCACACCTCAAACCTCACCTGGACGAGAACATCGGGTCTGTATATGGTAATATTGCAAACTGAGTAAAGTAATAGGTTGCAGTATCATCCAATCAGATATATTTCACACCTCAAATCCCACCTGGACGAGAACATCGGGTATGTATATGGTAATCTTGCAACAAGTATTCAATAATAGGTTGCAGATTCATCAAATCTGATACATTTTACACCTCAAATCCTATCTGGACGAGAACATCGGTTCTGTATATGGTAATCTTGTAACATGAGTTCAGTAATAGGTTGCAGTTTCATCCAATCTGATATATTTCACACCTCAAACCTCACCTGGACGAAAACATCGGGTATGTATATGGTAATCTTGTAACATAAGTTCAGTAATAAGTTGCAGTTTCATCCAAACTGATATATTTTACACCTCAAATCCCACCTGGACGAGAACATCGGGCAACATGAGTTCAACAATAGGTAACATTTTCATCCAATCTGATATATTTCACACCTCAAACCTCACCTGGACGAGGACATCGGGTCTGTATATGGTAATCTTGCAAACTGAGTTCAGTAATAGGTTGCAGTGTCATCCAATCTGATATATTTCAACCTCACACCTCACCTGGACGAGAACACCGGGTCAGTATATGGTAATCTTGCAACATGAGTTCAGTAGTAGGTAACAGTTTCATCCAATATGATATATTTCACACCTCAAACCTCACCTGGACGAGAACATCAGGTCTGTATATGGTAATCTTGCAAACTGAGTTCAGTAATAGGTTGTAGTTTCATCCAATCTGATATATTTCACATCTCAAGCCTCACCTGGACCAGAACATCGGGTCTGTATATGGTAATCTACCAACATGAGTTCAGTAATAGGTTGCAGTTTCATCTAATCTGATATATTTGACACCTCAAACTTCACCTGGACGAGAACATCGGGTTTGTATATGGTAATCTTGAAACATGAGTTCAGTAATAGGTTGCAGTTTCATCTAATCTGATATATTTCACACCTCAAACCTCACCTGGCCGAGAACATCGGGTCTGTATATGGTAATCTTGCAAATTGAGTTAAGTAATAGGTTGCAGTTTCATCCAATATAATATATTTCACACCTCAAACCTCACCTGGACGAGAACATCGGGTCTGTATATGGTAATCTTGCAAACTGAGTTAAGTAATAGGTTGCAGTTTCATCTAATCTGATATATTTCACACCTCAAATCCCACCTGGACGAGAACATCAGGTATGTATATGGTAATCTTGCAACAAGTATTCAATAATAGGTTGCAGTTTCATCAAATCTGATACATTTCACACCTCAAATCCTATGTGGACGAGAACATCGGTTCTGTATATGGTAATCTTGCAACATGAGTTCAGTAATAGGTTACAATTTCATCCAATCTGATATATTTCACACCTCAAACCTCACCTGGACGAAAACATCGGGTATGTATATGGTAATCTTGTAACATGATTTCAGTATTAAGTTGCAGTTTCATCCAATCTGATATATTTCATACCTCAAATCCCACCTGGACGAGAACATCAGGTCTGTATATGGTAATCTTGCAACATGAGTTCAGTAATTGGTAACATTTTCATACAATCTGATATATTTCACTCCTCAAACCTCACCTGGACGAGAACATCGGGTCTGTATATGGTAATCTTGCAAACTGAGTTCAGTAATAGGTTGCAGTTTCATCCAATCTGATATATTTCACACCTCAAACCTCACCTGGGCGAGAACACCGGGTCTGTATATGGTAATCTTGCAACATGAGTTCAGTAATGGGTAACAGTTTCATCCAATATGATATATTTCATACCTCAAACCTCACCTGGACGAGAACATCGGGTTTGTATATGGTAATCTTGCAAACTGAGTTCAGTAATAGGTTGTAGTTTCATTTAATCTGATATATTTGACACCTCAAACCTCACCTGGACGAGAACATCGGGTTTGTATATGGTAATCTTGCAACATGAGTTCAGTAATAGGTTGCAGTTTCATCTAATCTGATATATTTCACACCTCAAACCTCACCTGGCCGATATCATCGGGTCTGTATATGGTAATCTTGCAAACTCAGTTAAGTAATAGGTTGCAGTTTCATCCAATATAATATACTTCACACCTCAAACCTCACCTGGACAAGAACATCAGGTCTGTATATGGTCATCTTGCAAGCTGAGTTCAGTAATATGTTGCAGTTTCATCCAATCTGATATATTTCACTCCTCAAATCCCTCCTGGACGAGAACATTGGATCTGTATATGGTGATCTTGCAACTTGAGTTCAGTAATAGGTTGCAGTTTCATCCAATCTGATATATTTAACACCTCAAACCTCACTTGGACGAGAACGTCGGGTATGTATATGGTAATCTTGCAATATGAGTTCAGAAATAGGTTGCAGTTTCATCCAATATAATATATTTCATACCTCAAACCTCACCTGGACAAGAACATCGGGTCTGTATATGGTAATCTTGCAACATGAGTTCAGTAATAGGTTGCAGTTTCATCCAATATGACATATTTCTCACCTCAAATCCCACCTGGACGAGAACATCAGGTATGTATAAGGTAATCTTGCAACATGTATTCAATAATAGGTTGCAGTTTCATCAAATCTGATATATTTCACACCTCAAATCCGATCCGGACGAGAACATCGGTTCTGTATATGGTAATCTTGCAACATGAGTTCAGTAATAGGTTGCAGTTTCATCCAATCAGATATATTTCACACCTCAAACCTCACCTGGACGAAAACATCAGGTATGTATATGGTAATCTTGTAACATGAGTTCAGTAATAAGTTGCAGTTTCATCCAATCTGATATATTTCACACCTCAAATCCCACCTGGACGAGAACATCGGGTCTGTATATGTTAATCTTGCAACATGAGTTCAGTAACAGGTTGCAGTTTCATCCAATTTGAGACATTTCACATCTCAAATCCCACATGGACGAGAACATCGGTTTTGTATATAGTAATCTACCAACATGGGTTCAGTAATAGGTTACAGTTTCATCCAATCTGATATATTTCAACTTCAAACCTCACCTGGACAAGAACATCAAGTCTGTATATGGTAATCTTGCAACATGAGTTCAGTAATAGGTTGTAGTTTCATCAAATCTGATATATTTCACACCTCAAACCTCACCTGGACGAGAACATCGGGTATGTATATGGTACTCCTGCAACATGAGTTCAGTAATAGGTTGAAGTTTCATCCAATCTGATATATTTCACACCTCAAACCTCACCTGGACGAGAACACCGGGTCAGTATATGGTAATCTTGCAACATGAGTTCAGTAATAGGTAACAGTTTCATCCAATCTGATATATTTCACACCTCAAACCTCACCTGGACGAGAACATCGGGTCTGTATATGGTAATTTTGCAAACTGAGTTCAGTAATAGGTTGCAGTTTCATCCAATCTGATATATTTCACACCTCAAACCTCACTTGGACGAAAATATCGGGTATGTATATGACAATCTTGCAACATGACTTTAGTAATAGGTTACAGTTTCATCCAATCTGATATATTTCACACCTCAAATCCCACCTGGACGAGAACATCGGGTCTGTATATGGTAATCTTGCTACATGAGTTCAGTAACAGGTTGCAGTTTCATCCAATCTGAGACATTTCACATCTCAAATCCCACATGGACGAGAACATAGCTTTTTGTATATGGTAATCTACCAACATGAGTTCAGTAATAGGTTGCAGTTTCATCCAATCTGATATATTTCACACCTCAAACATCACCTGAACGAAAACATCGGGTATGTATATGGTAATCTTGCAACATGACTTTAGTAATAGGTTGCAGTTTCGTCCAATCTGATATATTTCACACCTCAAATCCCACCTGGACGAGAACATCAGGTCTGTATATGGTAATCTTGCTACATGAGTTCAGTAACAGGTTGCATTTTCATCCAATATGAGACATTTCACATCTCAAATCCCACATGGACGAGAACATAGGTTTTGTATATGGTAATCTACCAACATGAGTTCAGTAATAGGTTGCAGTTTCATCCAATCTGATATATTTCACACCTCAAACCTCACCTGGACGAGAACATCGGGTATGTATATGGTAATCTTGCAACATGAATTCAGTAATAAGTTGCAGTTTCATCCAATCTGATATATTTCACACCTCAAATCCCACATGGACGAGAACGTTGGGTCTGCATATGGTAATCTTGCAACATGAGTTCATGAATAGGTTGGAGTTTCATCCAATTTGAAATATTTCACACCTCAAATCCCACCAGGACGAGAACATCGGGTTTGTATATGGTAATCTTGTAACCTGAGTTCAGTAATAGGTTGCAGTTTCATCCAATCTCATATATTTCACATCTCAAACCTCACCTGGACGAGAACATCGGGTATGTATATGGTAATCCTACAACATGAGTTCAGTAATAGGTTCTACTTTCATCCAATCTGATACATTTCACACCTCAAACCTCACCAGAACGAGAATATCAGTTCTGTATATGGTAATCTTGCAACATGAATTCAGTAATAGGTTGCAGTTTCATCCAATCTAATATATTTCACACCTCAAATCCCACCTGAACGAGAAAATCGGGTCTGTATATGGTAATCTTGCAACCTGAGCTCAGTAATAGGTTGCAGTTTCATCCAATCTGAGACATTTTACATCTTAAATCCCACATGGACGAGAACATCAGTTTTGTATTTGGTAATCTACCAACATGAGTTCAGTAATAGGTTGCAGTTTCATCCAATCTGATATATTTCACACCTCAAATCCCACATGGACGAGAAAATCTGGTATGTATATGGTAATCTTGCAACATGAATTCAGTAATAGGTTGCAGTTTCATCCAATCTGATATATTTCACACCTGAAATCCCACGTGAACGAGAATATCGGGTTTGTATATGGTAATTTTGCAACATGAGTTCAGGAATAGGATGGAGTTTCATCCAATATGATATATTTCACACCTCAAACCTCACTTGGACGAGAACATCGAGTATGCATATGCTAATCTTGCAACATGAGTTCAGTAATAGGTTGGAGTTTCATCCAATCTGATATATTTCACACCTCAAATACCACATGGACGAGAACCCCTGGTCCGTATATGGCAATCTTGCAACCCCTGGTCTGTATATGGTTATCTTGCAACCTGAGTTCAGTAATAGGTTGCAGTTTCAACCAATGTGATATATTTCACACCTGAAATCTCACCTGGACGAGAACATCGGGTATGTATATGGTAATCCTGCAATATGAGTTCAGTAATAGGTTGCAGTTTCATCCAATCTGATATATTTCACACCTCAAACCTCACCTGGACAAGAACATCAAGTCTGTATATGGTAATCTTGCAACATGAGTTCAGTAATAGGTTGCAGTTTCATCCAATCTGATATGTTTGACACCTCAAACCTCACCTGGACGAGAAAATCGGGTATGTATATGGTAATCCTGCAACATGAGTTCAGTAATAGGTTGCAGTTTCATCCAATTTGATATATTTCACACCTCAAACCTCACCTGGACGAGAACATCAGGTCTGTATATGGTAATCTTGCAACATGAGTTCAGTAATAGGTTGAAGTTTCATCCAATCTGATATATTTCACATCTCAAACCTAACCTGGATGAGAACATCGTGTCTGTATATGGTAATCTTGCAACCTGAGTTCCGTAATAGGTTGCAGTTTCATCCAATCTGATATATTTCACACCTCAAACCTCACCTGGACAAAAACATCGGGTATGTATATGGTAATATTGCAACATGACTTTAGTAATAGGTTGCAGTTTCATCCAATCTGATATATTTCACACCTCAAATCCCACCTGGACGAGAACATCGGGTATGTATATGGTAATCTTTCTACATGAGTTCAGTAACAGGTTGCAGTTTCATCCAATCTGAGACATTTCACATCTCAAATCCCACATGGACGAGAACATCGGTTTTGTATATGGTAATCTACCAACATGAGTTCAGTAATATGTTGCTGTTTCATCCAATCTGACATATTTCACACCTCAAACCTCACCTGGACGAGAACATCGGGTATGTATATTGTAATCTTGCAATATGAATTCAGTAATAGGTTGCAGTTCACCCAATCTGATATATTTCACACCTCAAATCCCACATGGACGAGAACATCGGGTCTGCATATGGTAATCTTGCAACATGAGTTCAGGAATAGGTTGGAGTTTCATCTAATCTGAAATATTTCACACCTCAAATCCCACCTGGACGAGAACATCGGGTCTGTATATGGTAATCTTGTAACCTGAGTTCAGTAATAGGTTGCAGTTTCATCCAATCTGATATATTTCACAGCTCAAACCTCACCTGGGCGAGAACATCGGGTATGTATATGGTAATCCTGCAACATGAGTTCAGTAATAGGTTGGAGTTTCATCGAATCTGATATATTTCACACCTCAAATCCCACATGGACGATAACCCCTGGTCTGTATATGGTAATCTTGCAATCTGAGTTCAGTAATAAGTTCCAGTTTCATCCAATCTGATATATTTCACACATGAAATCTCACCTGGACGAGAACATCGGGTATGTATATGGTAACCCTACAACATGAGTTCAGTAATAGGTTGCAGTTTCATCCAATCTGATATATTTCACACCTTAAACCTCACCTGGACAAGAACATCAAGTCTGTATATGGTAATCTTGCAACATGAGTTCAGTAATAGGTTGTAGTTTCATCCAATATGATATATTTCACACCTCAAAGCTCACCTGGACGAGAACATCGGGTATGTATATGGTAATCCTGCAACATGAGTTCAGTAATAGGTTGCAGTTTCATCCAATCTGATATATTTCACACTTCAAACCTCACCTGGACGAGAACATCAGGTCTGTATATGGTAATCTTGCAACATGAGTTCAGGAATAGGTTGAAGTTTCAGCCAATATGATATCTTTCACTTCTCAAACCTCACCTGGACGAGAACATCGTGTCTGTATATGGTAATCTTGCAACCTGAGTTCCGTAATAGGTTGCAGTTTCATCCAATCTGATATATTTCACACCTCAAACTTCACTTGGACGAAAACATCGGGTATGTATATGATAATTTTGCAAAATGACTTTAGTAATAGGTTGCAGTTTCATCCAATCTGATATATTTCACATCTCAAATCCCACCTGAACGAGAACATCGGGTCTGTATATGGTAATCTTGCTACATGAGTTCAGTAACAGGTTGCAGTTTCATCCAATCTGAGACATTTCACACCTCAAACCTCACCTGGACGAGAACATCGGTTTTGTATATGGTAATCTACCAACATGAGTTCAGTAATAGGTTGCAGTTTCATCGAATCTGATATATTTCACACCTCAAATCCCACATGGACGAGAACCCCTGGTCTGTATATGGTAATCTTGCAATCTGAGTTCAGTAATAGGTTGCTGTTTCATCCAATCTGATATATTTCACACCTGAAATCTCACCTGGACGAGAACATCGGGTATGTATATGGTAACCCTGCAACATGAGTTCAGTAATAGGTTGCAGTTTCATCTAATCTGATATATTTCACACCTCAAACCTCACCTGGACAAGAACATCAAGTCTGTATATGGTAATCTTGCATCATGAGTTCAGTAATAGGTTGCAGTTTCA